>NC_057387.1:84642-343349 GCF_019320065.1 Cervus canadensis
AGCTTTCTCTGTCCCTTTTCATACTTTAATAAAACTCTGCTACACAAAAGCTCTTGAGTGATCAAGCCTGGTCCCTGGTCCCAAAGCTAAATCTTCTTTGGAGATCATGAATCTGACACCGTTCACCATAAGCTATCACTTCACTCTGTAAAATAGGCTCCAGTTTCATCTACCTCATTAGAACTTACCCAAATGCATTCCTCTTTATAGCTGAGTAATATTCCATTGTGTATACGTACCACAACTTCCTTATCCACTTACACTATACTGCAAAACTACAGTCATCAAGACAGTATGGTATTGACACAAAGACAGAAATATAGATCAAAGGAACAAAACAGATAGCCCAGAGATAAACCCATGCACCTATGTACAACTTATCTTTGACAAAGGAGGCAAAAGTGTACAATGAAGAAAGGACAGTCTCTTCAACAAGTGGTCCTGGGAAAACTGGTCAACCACGTGCAAAAGAATAAAATTAGAACACTTTCTAACATCATACACAAAAATAAAATAAAAATTGTTTAAAGACCTAAATGCAAGATCAGAAACTATAAAAAGGAGGACACTCTCTGACACAAATCACAGCAAGATCCTCTAACGACCCACCTCCCAGAGTAATGGAAATAAAAACAAAAATAAATAAATGGGACCTAATTAAGCTTAAAAGCTTCTGCACAATGAAGGAAACTATAAGCAATGTTACAAGACAGCCCTCAGAATAGGAGAAAATAATAGCAAAAGAAACAACTGTCAAAAAATTAATTTCCAAAATATACAAATAGCTTATGCAGCTCAATATCAGAAAAACAAACAATCTAATCAAAAAATGGGTGAAGGACCTAAACAGACATTTCTTGAAAGAAGACATACAGATGGCTAGTGAACACATGAAAAAATGCTCAACATCACTCATTATTAGAGAAATGCAAATCAAAACAACAATAAGGTATCATCTCACACTGGCCAGAATGGCCATCATCAAGAAGTCTACAAAAAATAAATGTTGGAGAGGGTGTGGAGGAAAGCACACATTCTTACACTGTTGGTGGGAGTGCAAACTATACAAACCACTATGGAGAACAGAATGTAGATCCCTTAAAAAAAAAACTAGGAATAAAACTACCTTAGGATTCAGCAAGCCCACTACTGGGCATATACCCTGAAGAAATCAGAACTAAAAAATACACATGCACCCCAATATTCATCGCAGCACTATTTACAATAGCAAGAACATGGAAACAACCTAGATGTCCATCAGCAGATGAATGGCTAAGGAAGCTGTGGTACACAGACACATGGAATATTACTCAGCTATAAAAAGCAATGCATTTGAGTCAGTTCTAATGAGGTGCATGGACCTAGAGCTTATTGTACAGAGTGAAGTAAGTCAGAAAGAGAAAGACAAATATCATATATTAATGTATATATACAGAATCTAGAAAGATGGTACTTGCAATCCTATGTGCAGAGTAGCAAAGGAGACACAGATGTAAAGAACAGGCTTTTGGACTCAGTAGGAGAAGAAGAGGGTGGGATGATTTGAGTGAATAACATTGAAACATGAATATTACCATATGTAAAACAGATAACCAGTATGAGTTTGATGTATGATGCAAGGCACTCAAAGCTGCTGCTCTATGACAACCTGGAGGGATAGGGTAGGAGGGAGATGGGAGGGTGGTTCAGGATGGATGGGACACATGTATACCTATAGGTAATTCTTGTTGATATATGGCAAAAACCATCACAATATTGTAATTACCTTATAATTAAACTAAATAAATAAATTTAAAATAATAATACTAAAAAAAACAGGAGGACATTCAAGCCAATAAACAAAGTCATAAGAGAAAATGAACACTGAGAATCAGCCTTGCGGGAATACAAAATCAAAACCATGAGAAAAAATTGCAAGAAAGGGTCCTGGGAAAATAGGCAAATAAAATAAAATGAATTTATTTAAGAACAAGATGTTTAAAAAGGATAAACTCAATTATGAAAAATAAAAATTAAAGGATTAATATAAAAAGAATAAAAACAATATGAAAAAGAAAAAAAAGAAAGAAAAAACAGAAAATTTTATATAGAGTGGTAGTAAGAGGAATGTCCTCATGGTTCCTCTATTTTCTACTCCACACAGTGTGCTTCAGTCAATCTGCATACTCACAAAGCCCTCTAATATTTCTAGGGACATCTCTGGACCTTTTGTAGGCAGTGGAGGGTCAGCTCAGTCTCAGACCTGGCCTTATGCCAGCTAATTGTGGTGGTTTAATAGCTAAGTCGTGTCTGGCCCTTGTGACCCCATGGACTTAACCTACTAGGCTCCTCTGTCCATGGTAGGCTCCTCTCTCCGTGGAATTCTCCAGGCAAGAATACTGGAGTGGGTTACCATTCTCTCCTCCAGGGAATCTTCCTAACCCAGCGGTGAAACTTGGGTCTCCTGCATTGCAGGCAGATTCTTTACAGATTGAGCCACCCAGGGAGTCCCACACCATCTTATACTTGCTCCCAAACCACATAGTTACCCCTAAAGTCTACAGTCTCAGGCTAACTGTGGGGATTTAATCCACTGCACCTGTGGCTGCAGGAGTTATTTCGCTTTCTATTCTTCCATCACACAGCCCTTGGTATTCTGCTTTGGTTTGGGCCCTGGCTCTGTTTGTAGGTTGATCTCTGGTGTCTGTTCCCTGCCCAGGCAACAGGGGGCAAGGCCAAGGCTTATCGGAGCTCACTTGCTCACTTGGATTGGGAAAAGAGAGGGGTATGGCAGCCACAATTAGGATGCACTGGGGAATGCCTACAGTGGTAGAAACCTACCAGATGGTGTGTACATTCTCCCAGAGGAATTGGCCTCAGTTTGTGGGCCCCTGGGAAAAGTCAAACTGCTTAGGCTCCCAACAGTATGTGGGCTGTAACCTGTGCCTGCTCACAGCCTGGTGGCAGCTGCCGCCTCTGGGGTCAGGATCACAGCAGCCTTACTTTTGTCCACTGCCTCAAGCTCTTTCCCTGGCTTTGTCAGTGGCTAGTGGCTTATGTTTCCCCTTCTGGGATCTTAAACTGCAGTGGCATCTAATTCTGCTGCTGGCGCTCCTACTGGTTCTGCTGGTTTTGGCCACTACTGCCAAGGCACACAGCCACAGCCTTTGAATGTGTAGAGTTACAGTGTGTGGGCAACAGTGATCTCTTGTCACTCTGGGATGCCCAGACTTTTCCCTAGACTCCCTCAGTTGTGTTGTATTAGCCCCCTCAGAGTATCCTCATAGCAGCCAACCCTGGCCTTCTCCCTGGCTTCTGACACCCAAGCCTGACCCTAGCACCCCACACTCACACTCTGCTGTGGGCTCAGGTGTGTGAGCTGCTTCTCAGCTGGGAAATGCTATTTGGCAAAGATCTCTGTGATGAATTCTCCCCATTTTGCCTTCTGAGTACCCACTATTGCATTCCCCTCTGAAGTTCTGAAGCTCCCTCCTGTCCCCACCCATGAGTGTGAGGAAACTTTTCCTCCTTCACGACTCCCTCCCTGGGGCAAAGGTCTCCATCCTGAAATCCTTTCTCTCTCTCTCTTTGCTTTTTTCCTCATCTTTTGCCTTACTTCATTCTAAGGAGATTGGCTTGCCTTTTTGGAAGTTTAGGGTCTTCTGCCAACATTGAGAATGTGTTCTGTAGGATCTGATGAATTTGATGTATTTATGGGGAGGGAAGTGATCTCCCCATCTTAGTCGTCCACTATGTTGGAAGTTTCCCCTGCTTTTGTTTTTCAGCCACTGAATAAGTAATGTTGCTATTGGGTGTACAAACATCTCTTTGAGATCCTACTTTAAATTCGTGTATATACCAGAGATGGATTTTCTGAATCACATAACAATTCTATGTTTAACAATTTTTTTCTTGAATTGTCATACTGCTTTCCACAGTGTCTGTACCATTTTTCATTTTCACCAACAATGCACAAGGGTTCCAATTATTGCACATTCTTACTAAAACTTGCTTTCATTTTTTTAATAGTAGCCATCTTAATGGATGTAAGACATTATCTCACTGTAGTTTTGATTTCCATTTCCCTAATGATTAGTGTGATGTTGAGCATCTTTTCATATGTTTACTGGCCATTTGTATATCTTTTTTTGCATAAATGTTATTCATGTCCTCTACCCATTTCTGAATCAGGTTGTTTGTTTTCTGGTTGTTGAGTTTTAGGAGTTAAGTTCTCTATATATTCAGGATATTAATACCTTATCAGATATATAATTTGAAAATATTTTTTCTTATTCTGTGGGTTTACTTTCTAATCCATTAATAGTGTTTTTTGATGTACAAAATGTTTTAATTTTCATGAAGTCCAATCTGTCATTTTTTATTTCATTTCCTGTGCCTGTAGTATCACATCCAGGAAATCATAGCAATATTCAACCATCATATTCACGAAATTGCTGCCAAATTCTATTAATATTTTGTGAGGTTTTATCCTATGTTTTATTCTGAGAGTTATACTGTTTTAGATGTCACATTTAGGTCCTTGATACATTTGAATTTTTTGTATATGGTGTAGTGAATAGACAAAGGGAAAGGGACAACTTTTTTCTTTTTCATGTGGGTATGTGGTTTTCCCAGCATCATTTGTTGAGAAGACTGTTCTTTCTCCCATTGGATTATCTTGGCACTCTTGCAAAAAGCCATTTTATACACAAACACACACACACACACACGCACACACACAGAGGTTTGTTTCTGGGTACTCGGTTCTAGTCTATGCTGTCTTTATGTAAATATTGCTCTGTATTCTTAACTGTAGTTTTGTAGTAAGCTTTAAAATTAGCAACTCTGAGTCTTGTAGTTTTGTTCTTTTTCAAGATTCTTTTGACTATTGGGGTTCTCTGATATTTCATATGAAATTTAGGTTGGATTTTTCTTTTTCTGCAAAAAGAAGAAATGTCATTGAAATTTTGATAGGAGTTGCATTGAGTCTGTAGGTCACTTTGGGCAGTATTGACATCTTAACAATGTCAGTGTCTTTTTTCAAATGTATAAACAAGGAATGGATTTCTATTATTTATGTATTCAAATTTCTTTCAGCAATGTTTTGTGATTTTTATTGTATAAGACTTTCACCTGCTTGGTTAATAATCCCTAACTATTTTATTCTTCTCAATGTTATTCTTCATTGTTCATGTGTAAAAATCCAACTGATACTTCTGTGTTGACTTTGTATCCTGCTCCTTCACTTAATCCATTTATTCATCCTAACAGATTTTTGTATATATGTAATATTTAGGATTTTCTACATATAAGACTGTATCATATGTAAATAGAGAAAATTTTACTTATTCCTTTCCAAGTTGGATGCCTTTTATTTCATTCCTTGCCTATTTGCTTTTGCTTAAACTTCTGACTACTATGTTGAACAGAAGTGGTGAAGGCAGACATCCTTGCCTTGTTCCTTATCTGGGAAGAAGAGCTCTCAGTCTTTCACCATTGAGTATGATGTTTGCTGTGAGGTTTTCATATGTGACTTTTATTTTGTTGAGGTAATTTCTTTCTCTTCATAGCTTGTTGAGTGTTTTTATCATGAAAGTATGTTGAATTTTGTTAAATGTTCTTTCTACAACAATTGAAATAATCATGTGGGTTGTTTCCATTTTCTGTTGATGTCATATATTATGTTGACCTTTTTATCTATGTTGATGATAGTTAAAATCCAAGAAAAAAAATTCCACTTGGTCATGATTCATAATCTTTTTAATATGTTGCTGAATTCTGTGTGTATATTGTTGAGGATAATTGTATCAACTGGGTTGGAGTTTTGTTTTGTTTTTTACACACGTGTGTGTGTGAGTGTGTGTGTGCTCAGTCGTCTGACTCTTTGTGACCCTATGGACTGTATCCCCTCAGGTTCCTCTGTCCATGGAATTTCCAGGCAAAAATACTAGAGTGGGTTGCCGTTTCCTCCTCCAGGGGATCTTCGTGACCCAGGGATCAAACCTGGATCTCTTGCACTGGTAGGTGGATCATTTACCGCTGAAGCACCTGGGAAGCCCATTTCACACGTGGTCGTGTATATATTTCAGTGCTGCTCTCTCAACTCGCCCCACACTTTCCTTCCCCAACCCTGTCCACAAGTCCATTCTCTATAGCTCCGTCTCTATTTCTGACCTGTAGACAGGCTCATCAATACCGTTTTTCTAGATTCTGTATATATGTGTGTGTTAATATATGATATTTGTTTTTCTCTTTCTGACTTACTTCACTCTGTATAAAACGCTATAGGTTCATCCACCTCAGTTCAACTGACGCAAATTCATTCCTTTTTATGAGTAGTATTCCACTCTATATATGTATCACAACTTCTTTCTCCATTCATCTGTCAATGGATATCTAGGTTGCTTTCATGTTCTGGGTATTATAAATAGTGTTGCAATGAACACTGGGGTAAATGAGTCCCTTTTTTTTGTATTTTTCTTTTTAAAATTTATTTATTTTAATTGGAGGACAATCACTTTACAATATTGTGATGGCTTTGCCATACATCAATATGTTTCTTTATGTGTCCTTCACATAGAATCATCAGAACCATCTTTTTAGATTCCAAACATATACATTGATATACAATATTTGTCTTTCGCTTTCTGACCTACTTTATTCTGTATAATAGGCTCTAGGTTCATCCACCTCATTAGAACCGACTCAAATGCCTTTCTTTTAATAGCTGAGTAATATTCTGTTGTGTGTGTGTACAACAACTTCCTTATCCATTCATCTGCTGATGAACATCTAGTTTGCTTCCATGTCCTAGCTATTGTAAATAATGCTGGAATGAACATTGGAGTACATGTGTCTTTTTTAACTCTGATTTTCTCAGGGTATATGCCCAGCAGTGGGATTGTTGGATCATATGGCTTCACTGGTGGTGCTTGTGGTAAAGAATCCACCAGCCAGTGCTGGAGACCTAAGAGATTTAGGTTTGATCCATGGATCAGGAAGATCCTCTGGAGCCTCCATGGCAACCCACTCCAGTACTCTTGCCTGGAGAATCTCATGGGCAGAGGATCCTGGTGGTTTACAATACATAAGGTCACAAAGAGTCAGACATGACTGAAGTGACTTAACACGCACTGTAGTTTTATTTCCAGCTTTTTAAGGAATCTCCTTTCTGCTGTCTTTAGGTTTAGTTTGTTCTAGGTTTTTCTAGTTCTTTAAGTCTTAAAGTCCGCTTGCTGATTTGAGATTTTTCTCCTTTTTAGGGTAGTATTTATAGCTATGGGCTTCCCAGGTGTCTCAGTGGTAAAGAAACCACCTGCAATGCAGGAGACATGGGTTTGATCCCTCAGTTGGGAAGATCCCATGGAGAAGAAAATACTCCACTATTTTTGCCTGGGAAATCCCATGGGCAGAGGAGTCTGGTAGGCTCCATGGGGTTGCAAAAGTGTCAGACACAACTTAGTGACTAAAATAAAAAACAACTTATAGCTATATACTTTATATACTTTCACAAGTTTTGGTATTTTGCATTGCTATTTTTATTCATTTTTAAAGCATTTTCTAATTTCCCTTGTGATTTTGTCTTTCATTGTTTAAAAATGTGCTACTTAATTTCCACTTTTGTGAAATTTCCAGTTTTCTTTTTGTACTAACATAACTTTATCCCATTTTGATCAAAGATATATTGTATGATATCTATCTTTTTTAATTGTACTGAGACTTCTTTTGTGGCCTAATATATGGTCTACCCTGCAAAATGGGTATTCTGTTGTTGTTGAGTAGAGTGCTCTATGAGTGTTTGTTGGATCTAGTTGATTTCTAAGGAAATGGCAACCCACTCCAGTATTTTTGTCTGGGAAATTCCATGGACAGAGGAGCCTGGTAGGCTATAGTCCATGGGGTCACAAAGAGTCAGACTCGACTGAATGCCTAACAACTATAAATCTTCTAGTTACTTACGTGCTGTCTGGTGGCTCTACCCATTATTTTGGGTGGGATATTGGAGTCTTCAGTTATTATTATAGAACTCTCTATTTCTCCCTTCAATTCTGTCAGGCTTTGCTTCATATGTTTTGATGATATTATTGTGTGCATAAATATTTATAATTGTATCATCTTGCTGTGTTGAATACTTATAAATATATAATGTCATTATCTATATCTCATAATCTTACTTTTTTTAATGTTTATTTTTGTTTATTTATTTATTTTTATTAGTTGGAGGCTAATTACTTCACAACATTTCAGTGGGTTTTGTCATACATTGATATGAATCAGCCATAGATTTACACGTATTCCCCATCCCGATCCCCCCCTCCCCCACCAGCCCAGGTGGGATGCATGAGATAATCTTACTTTTTATTTAAAAACTATCTTTTGAGAAATTCCAAGATGGTGGAGAAATAAGATGGCAAGGGCATCTTCCCCACAAATACATCAAAATTCATATGGAACAACTCCTACAGTACACCTTCTGAACACAGAAGACCATAGACTTCCAAAAAAGCAAGTCAATCTTCTTAGAACTAGGTAGGGCAAAAGATAAACATAAAGAAAAGAGACAAGGGATTTTAGGACAAGCACCTGCAACCCAAGGAGGGAGTCTTGAAGGAGGAAAATTTTCTGCACACTCTCATTGGTGGGGACAGGAGGGAGCTTTGGAACCTCGGAGGGGAGCCCCACAGTGGGTGCTCAAAAGACAAAACGGAGAGAATTCATCACAGAGATCATTGCCAAATAGCCATCCTCAGCCTAGAAGTGGCTAACACCCCACATTCACAGCAGAGAGTGGGGGCAGGTGCAGAGGCTCAGACTCAGGTGTCAGATCCAGAGAGTGGCCTGAGCTTTTCTGCCATGAGACTACACTGAGGGGGCTAGCATGATACAGCAGAGGGAGTTGAGAGAAAGACTGGGCATCCCAGAGATGCAAGATTGTGTTGCAGGCAGACACTTTACCGTCTGAGCTACCAGGAAAACCCCATCATTGACCCTAGTTCACTCTAACTCCACACATTTGCAGAAAATGGCTGTGTCCTGGTATGGTGGCAGCCAAAACAGGCAAAACTGGTAGGAGCATCAGCAGTAGAATTAGATGTGACTGCAGTTTATGATCCAAGAGGGGAAACCTAAGCCACTAGCCACTGACAAAGCCAGGAAAGGTGCCTGAGGCAGTGGACTAAATGAGGCCGCTGCAGTCCCAACCCCAGAGGTGGCAGCTGCCACCAGGCTGTGAGCAAGTGCAGGTTATTGCTCACACTTTTCTGGGAGCCTAAACAGCTTTACTCTTTCTAGGGATCCATGTTGTTGCTCTTCAGGCACTAAGTTGTGTCTGACTCTGTGACCCCATGGACTGCAGTGAGCCAGGCTTCCCTGTCCTTCACTATCTCCTGGAGTTTGCTCAAACTCATGTCCACTGAATAAGTGATGCCATCCAACCATCAGAGCCTCTGTCATCCCCTTCTCCTCTGGCCCTCAGTCTTTCCCAGCATCAGGGTCTTTTCCAGTGAGTCAGCTCTTCACATCAGGTGGCCAAAGTATTGGAGTTTCGGCTTTAGTATCAGTCCTTCCAATAAATATTTAGGGTTGATTTCCTTTAGAGTTTATTGATTTGATCTCCTTGCTGTCCAGGAGACTCTCAAGAGTCTTTTCCAACACCACAATTTGAAAGCATCAATTTTTTTGGCACTCAGCCTTCTTTATGGTCCAAGTCTCACATCTGTACATGACTACTGGAAAAACCACAGCTTTGACCTTTGTCAGGAAAGTGCTGTCTCTTTTTTTTAATATGCTGTCTATGTTTGTCACTTCTTTTCTTCCAAGATGTAAGCATCTTAATTTGCTGGCTGCAGTCACTGTCCACAGTGATTTTGGAGCCCAAGAAAATAAAATGTGTCACTATTTCCACTTTTCTCCCATCTATTTGCCGTGCCATTATAATGGTTTCATCTGCATATATGAGGCTGTTCATGTTTCTCCTGGCAATCTTGATTCCAGCTTGTGAGTCTTCTAGCCCATCAATTCTCATGATGTGCTCTGCATATAAGTCAAATAAGCAGACTGACAGTATACAGCCTTTCCCAATTTTCAACCAGCCCCTTGTTCCATTTCCAGTTCTAACTGTTGTTTCTTGTCCTGCATACAGTTTTCTCAGGAGGCAGGTAAGGTGGTATGGTATTCCCATCACTTTAAAAATTTTCCACAGTTTGTCGTGATCCACACAGTCAAATGCTTTAGCATAGTGAATACTGAAGTAGATGTGTTTTTGGAATTCTCTTAGTTTTCTATGATCCAACTGATGTTGGTAATTTGATCTCTGGCTCCTCTGTCTTTTCTAAACCCAGCTTGTGCACCTGGAAGTTATCAGTTCCCACACCGTTGAAGCCTAGCTTGAAGAATTTTGAGCATTACCTTGTTCACATGTGAAATGAGCACAGTTGTACTATAGTTTGAGCATTCTTTGGCATTGCCTTTCTTTGGGATTGGAAAGAAAACTGACCTTTTCCAGTGCTGAGTATTCCAAATTGGCTGGCATATTGAGTGTAGCACTTTATTTATTTATTTATTTATTTTTAGTGGTTAGAATTTATTTATTTATTTTTTTCCCAATTATTTTTATTAGTTGGAGGATAATTACTTTACAACATTGTAGAGGTATTTCCATATATTGACATGAGTCAGCCATGGATTTACAAGTGTTTCCCATCCTGAATCCCCCTCCCAACTCCCTCCCCATCCCATCCCTCTGTGTCATCCCAGTGGACCAGCCCCGAGCACTTGTCTCATGCATCCAACCTGGACTGGCGATCTGTTTCACAATTGAAAATATACATGTTTCAATGCTGTTCTCTCAGATCATCACACCCTCGCCTTCTCCCATAGAGACCAAAAGTCTGTTCTATACATCTGTAACTCTTTTTCTGTCTTGCATATAGGGTTATCGTTACCATTTTTCTAAATTCCATATACATGTGTTAGTATACCGTATTGGTGTTTATCTTTCTGGCTTACTTCATGCTGTATAATGGGCCCCAGTTTTATCCATCTCACTAGAACTGATTCAAATGTATTCTTTTAATGGCTGAGTAATATTCCATTGTGTATATGTACCACAGCGTTCTTATCCATTCGTCTGCTGATGGGCATTTAGGTTGCTTCCATGTCCTGGCTATTATAAACAGTGCTGTGATGAATATTGGAGTACACGTGTCTCTTTCAGATCTGGTTTCCTCAGTGTGTATGCCAAGGAGTGGGATTGCTGCATCATATGGTAGTTCTATTTCCAGTTTTTTAAAGAATCTCCACACTGTTCTCCATAGTGGCTGTACTAGTTTGCATTCCCACCGACAGTGTAAGAGGGTTCCCTTTTCTCCACACCCTCCCCAGCATTTATTGCTTGTAGACTTTTGGATAGCAGCCATTCTGACTGGTGTGTAATGGTACCTCATTGAGGTTTTGATTTGCATTTCTCTAATAATGAGTGATGTTGAGCATCTTTTCATGTGTTTGTCAGCTATCTGTATGTCTTCTTTGGAGAAATGCCTGTTTAGATCTTTGGCCCATTTTTTGATGGGGTCATTTATTTTTCTGGAATTGAGCTGCAGGAGTTGCTTGTATATTTGTGAGATTAATCCTTTGTCTGTTTCTTAATTTGCTATTATTTTCTCCCATTCTGAGGGCTGTCTTTTCACCTTGCTTATAGTCTCCTTTGTTGTGCTAAAGCTTTTAAGTTTCATTAGGTCCCATTGGTTTATTTTTGCTTTTATTTCCAATATTCTGGGAGGTGGGTCATAGAGGATCTTGCTGTGATTTATGTCGGAGAGTGTTTTGCCTATGTTTTCCTCTAGGAGTTTTATAGTTTCTGGTCTTACATTTAGATCTTTAATCCATTTTGAGTTTATTTCTGTGTATGGTGTTAGAAAGTGTTCTAGTTTCATTCTTTTGCAAGTGGTTGACCAGTTTTCCCAGCACCACTTGTTAAAGAGGTTGTCTTTTTCCATTGGATATTCTTGCCTCCTTTGTCGAAGATAAGGTGTCCATAGGTTTGTGGATCTATCTCTGGGCTTTCTATTCTGTTCCATTGATCTATATTTCTGTCTTTGTGCCAGTACCATACCGTCTTGATGACTGTGGCGTTGTAGTAGAGTCTGAAGTCAGGCAGGTTGATTCCTCCAGTTCCATTCTTCTGTCTCAAGATTGCTTTGGCTATTCGAGGTTTTTTGTATTTCCATACAAATTGTGAAATTATTTGTTCTAGTTCTGTGAAGAATACCGTTGGTAGTTTGCTAGGGATTGCATTGGATCTATAGATTGCTTTGGGTAGTATAGTCATTTTCACAATATTGATTCTTCCATTCCATGAACACGGTATATTTCTCCATCTGTTTGTGTCCTCTGTGATTTCTTTCATCAGTGTTTTATAGTTTTCTATGTATAGGTCTTTTGTTTCTTTAGGTAGATACTCCTAAGTATTCTATTCTTTTTGTTGCAATGGTGAATGATATTGTTTCCTTAACTTGTCTTTCTGTTTTCTCATTGTTAGTGTATAGGAATGCAAGGGATTTCTGTGTGTTAATTTTATATCCTGCAACTTTACTATATTCATTGATTAGCTCTAGTAATTTTCTGGTAGAGTCTTCAGGGTTTTCTATGTAGAGGATCATGTCATCTGCAAACAGTGAGAGTTTTACTTCTTCTTTTCCTATCTGGATTCCTTTTATTTCTTTTTCTGCTCTGATTGCTGTGGCCAAAACTTCCAACACTATGTTGAATTGTAGTGGTGAGAGTGGGCACCCTTGTCTTGTTCCTCATTTTAGGGGAAATGCTTTCAATTTTTCACCATTGAGGGTAATGTTTGCTGTGGGTTTGTCATATATAGCTTTTATTATGTTGAGGTGTGTCTCTTCTATTCGTGCTTTCTGGAGAGTTTTTATCATAAATGGATGTTGAATTTCGTCAAAGGCTTTTTCTGCATCTATTGAGATAATCATATGGCTTTTATCTTTCAATTTGTTAATGTGGTGTGTTACATTGATTGATTTGTGGATATTAAAGAATCCTTGCATTCCGGGGATAAAGCCCACTTGGTCATGATGTATGATCTTTAGTATGTTGTTGGATTCTGTTTGCTAGAATTTTGTTAAGGATTTTTGCATCTATGTTCATCAGTGATATTGGCCTTGTAGTTTTCTTTTTTTTGTGGCATCTTTGTCTGGTTTTGGAATTAGGGTGATGGTGGCCTCATAGAATGAGTTTGGAAGTTTACCTTCATCTGCAATTTTCTGGAAGAGTTTGAGTAAGATAGGTGTTAGCTCTTCTCTAAATGAAACTAGAACACCTTCTGACACCATACACAGAAATAAACTCAAAATGGATTAAAGATCTAAATGTAAGACCAGAAACTATAAAACTCCTAGAGGAGAACATAGGCAAAACACTCTCCGACATAAATCACAGCAAGATCCTCTATGACCCACCTCCCAGAATATTGGAAATAAAAGCAAAAATAAACCAATGGGACCTAATGAAACTTAAAAGCTTTTGCACAACAAAGGAGACTATAAGCAAGGTGAAAAGACAGCCCTCAGAATGGGAGAAAATAATAGCAAATTAAGAAACAGACAAAGGATTAATCTCACAAATATACAAGCAACTCCTGCAGCTCAATTCCAGAAAAATAAATGACCCAGTGAAAAAATGGGCCAAAGGACTAAACAGACATTTCTTCAAAGAAGACATACAGATGGCTAACACACACATGAAAAATGCTCAACATCACTCATTATTAGAGAAATGCAAATCAAAACCTCATTAAGGTACCATTACACACCAGTCAGAATGACTGCTATCCAAAAACCTACAAGCAATAAATGCTGGAGAGGCTGTGGAGAAAAGGGAACCCTCTTACACCATTGGTGGGAATGCAAACTAATACAGCCACCATGGAGACCAGTGTGGAGATTCCTTAAAACCTGGAAATAGAACTGCCATATGACCCAGCAATCCCTCTCCTGGGCATTCACACCGAGGTAACCAGAACTGAGAGACACGTGCACCTCAATGTTCATTCCAGCACTGTTTATAATAGCCAGGACATGGAAGCAACCTAGATGCCCATCAGCATAGAATGGATAAGGAAACTCTGGTACATATACTCTATGGAATATTACTCAGCCATAAAAAGTATTCATTTGAATCAGTTCTAATGAGATGGATGAAACTGGAGCCCATTATACAGAGTGAAGTAAGCCAGAAAGATAAAGACCAATACAGTATTCTAACACATATATATGGCATTTTAAAAGATAGTAACGATAACCTTATATGCAAATCAGAAAAAGCGACACAGCTGTACAGAACAGACTTTTAGATTCTGTGGTAGACGGTGAGGGTGGGATATTCAGAGAGAATAGCATTTTAACAAATATACTATCAAGGGTGAAACAGATCACCAGCCCAGGTTGGATGCTTGAGACGGGTGCTCAGGGCTGAACTGGGAAGACCCAGAGGATGGGATGTAGAGGGAGGCAGGAGGGGGAATCAGGATGGAGTACACATGTAAACCCATGGCTGACTCATGTCAATGTATGGCAAAAACCACTACAATATTGTAAAGCAATTAGCCTTCAACTAATAAAAATAAATGGAAAAAAAATTACCTTGAATGTAAATGGACTAAATGCTCCAACGAAACGACATAGATTGCCTGAATGGGTACAAGAACAAAAGTCCTATCTATATTGTCTACAAGAGACCCACCTCAGGCCTAGAGACACATACAAACTAAAACTGAAGGGCTGGGAAAAAATATTCCAAGCAAACAGAAATCAAAAGAAAATGGGAGTAACAACATTCACAGCAGATAAAATAGATATTAAAATAGAAACCATTACAGGAAAAATCCACTACAATATTGTAAAGTAATTTGCTTCCAACTAATAAAAATTAAAAAAAAAAATTACAGGAGACAAGGAATGACAGTACATAATGATCAAGGATTCAATCCAAGAAGAAGATGTAACAATTATAAACGTACATGTACTCAAAATTGGAGAACTTCAATACATAAGGCAAATGCTAACAACTACTAAAGGGGAAATTGACCATAACACAATAATAGTGGGAGACTTTAATACCCCTCTTACACCAATGGACAGAACATTTAGGCAGAAAATTAATAAGAAAATGCAAGCTTTAAATGATACATTGGACCAGTTGGACCTAATTGATATCTATAGGCCATTTCGTACATAACAGTAGATTTCACTTTTTTCTCAAGTGCACATGGAACACTCTCTAGGAGAATCACATCTTGGGTAACAAATCAAGCCTTGAAAATTAAAAAAAAAAAAAAGAAATCATTCATTTCAAGGATCTTTTCTGATCACAACGCTATAAAATCAGATATCAACTACAGAAAAAAAATCTATAAAAAACACAAACACATGGAGGCTAAATAACGTCTTCTGAATAACCAACAGATCACTGAAGAAATCAAAAAGGAAGAAGTAAATGACAATGAAAACATGAGAACTCAAAACATATGGCATGCAGTAAAAGCAGTGCTGAGAGAAGTTTGTAACAATACAAACCTACCACAAGAAACAACAAAAACATCGAATAAATGACTTAACCTTACACCAAAAGCAACTAGAAATAAAGAACCAAAAAACCCACAGTTAGCAGAAGGAAAGAAATCACAAGGATCAAAGAAGAAATAAATGAAAAAGCAATGGACAATATCAAAGATCAATAAAAATAAAAGCTGGTTCCTGAGATGATATACAAAACTGACATATCATTAGCCAGACTCATTGAGACATATAAGGAGGGGACTCAAATCAATAAAATTAAAAATGAAAAAGGAGAACTTACAACAGGCAATGCAGAAGTACAAAGGATCATGAGACTACGATAAGCAACTATATGCCAACAAAATGGACAACCTTGAAGAAATAGATAAATTCTTAGAAAAATATAACCTTCAAAAACTGGATCAGAAAGAAATAGAAAATATGAACATAAGCACAGAATCACAAGCACAGAAATCAAAACTGTAATAAAAATTTTTCCAACAAACAAAAGAGCCAAATGGCTTCAAGTATGAATTCTACCAAATTCTTTCTATGAGGCCACCTTCACCCTGATACCAAAAGCAGACAAAAATGTTCCCCCAAATTCGAGGCTACTATCACTGATGAACATAAATGCAAAAATCCTCAAGAAAATATTAGCAAACAGAATCCAACAACACATTAAAAGAACAATACATCATGATCTAGGTGTCTTTATCCCGGGGCTGCTAGGGTTTTTCAACATATGCAAATCAATCAATGTGATAAGTCATATTAACAAATTGAAAGATAAAAACCACATGATCATCTCAATAGATGCAGAGAAATCTTTTGACAAAATTCAACACCTATTTATGATAAAAAAAAAAAAAAAACTTTCCAGAAAGTAGGCATAGGACAGATCCTCAACCTAATAAAGTCCATTTATAACAAATACACAGAAACATTAGTCTCAAATATGAAAGTATTTCCTCTAAGATCAGGAATAAGAAAAGGTTGCTCACTCTCACCACTATTTTTCAAGATAATTTTGAAAGTCCTAGGGAGGGAAAAGAAATAAGAGAGATCCAGATTGGAAAAGAAGAAAACTCTCATTAATTGCAGATGACGTGATAGAAAGCCCTAAAGATGCCACCAGAAAATTAATAGAGCTGATCAATGTATATAGTAAATTCACAGGATATAAAATTAATATGCAGAAATTCCTAACATCCCTATAAGCTAACAATGAAAAATCAGAAAAAGAAATTAAGGAAACAATCCCATTTGCCACTGAAACAAAAAAATTATAAAATACCTAGGAACAAACATGTGTAAAGAGACAAAAGACTGCAGAAAACTAGAAGACACTGATGAAAGAAATCAAAGATGACACAAACAGATGGAGAGATATATCATGGTTCTTGGATTGGAAGAATCAATATTGTGAAAAAGACTATACTACTCAAAGCAATGTACAGATTCAATGCAGTCCCTATTAAACTACTAGTGGTGTTATTTTGTTTGTTTGTTTTGCAGAACTAGAGCAAAATATTTCACAATTTGTATGGAAATACAAACGACCCCAAATAGCCAGAGCAAATCTTGAGAAAGAAAAACAGAACTGGAGGAACCAACCTTCCTGAGGTCAGACAGTACTACAAAGCTGCAGTCATCAAGAAAGAATGGTACTGGCACATAAACAAAAATTTAGACCTGTGGAACAAGATAGAAAGCCTAGAGGTAAACCCATGCACCTATGAGCACCTTATCTTTGACAAAGAAGGCAAAAATGGAGAAAAGACAGATTCTTCAATAAGTGGTGCTGGGAATACTGGACAGGCACATGTAAAAGAACAAAACTAGAACACTTCTTACGACTATACACAAATATAAAGTCAAAATGGATTAAAGGCTTAAATGTAAGGCCAGAAACTAAACAACTCCTGGAGAAAAAAAACGTTCTCTTTGCAAAACTCTCTATTAGCCTTTGTCCTGCTTCATTCTGTACTCCAAGGCCAAACTTGCCTGTTACTCCAGGAATTTGTTGACTTCCTACTTTTGAATTCCAGTCCCCTATAATGAAAAGGACATCTTTTTTGAGTGTTAGTTCTAGAAGGTCTTGTAGGTCTTCATAGAACTGTTCAACTTCAGCTTCTTCAGCATTACTCGTCGGGGCATAGACTTGGATTACCATGATATTGACTGGCTTGCCTTGGAAATGAAGAGAGATCATTCTGTCATTTTTGAGATTGCATCCAATTCATTGTAGGGGGCTGGAATGCAAAAGTAGGAAATCAAGAAACACCTGGAGTAACAGGCAAATTTGGCTTTGGAGTACAGAAAGAAGCAGGGCAAAGGCTAATAGAGTTTTGCCAAGAGAACGCACTGGTCATAGCAAACACCCTCTTCCAACAACACAAGAGAAGACTCTACACATGGACATCACCAGATGGTCAGCACCAATATCAGATTGGTTATATTCTTTGCAAGATGGAGAAGCTCTATACAGTCAGCAAAAACAAGACTAGGAGCTGACTGTGGCTCAGATCATGAACTCCTTGTTGTCAAATTCAGACTGAAATTGAAGAAAGTAGGGAAAACCACTAGACCATTCACATATGACCTAAATCAAACCCTTAACAATTATACAGTGGAAGTGAGAAATAGATTTAAGGGACTAGATCTCATAAAGTGCCTGAAGAACTATGGATAGAGGCTCATGACATTGTGCAGGAGACAGGGAGCAAGACCATCCCCAAGAAATAGAAATGCAAAAAAGGAAAATGGCTGTCTGAGGAGGCCTTACAAATAGCTTTTGAAAAGAAGAGAAGTGAAAGGCAAAGGAGAAAAGGAAAGATATACCCATTTGAATGCAAAGTTCCAAAGAATAGCAAGGAGAGATTAAAAAAAAAAAAAACCTTCCTCAGCAATCAGTGCAAAGAAATAGAGGAAAACAATATAGTGGAAAAGAGTAGAGATCTCTTCAAGCAAATTAGAGATACCAAGGGAACATTTCATGCAATGGAGGGCACAGTAAAGGACAAAAATGGTATGGACTTAAAAGAAACAGAAGACATTAAGAAGAGGTGGCAAGAGTACACAGAAGAACTATACAAAAAAGATCTTCATGACCAAGATAATCATGATGGTGTGATCACTCATCTAGAGCCAGACATCCTGGAACGTGAAGTCAAATGGGCCTGAGGAAGCATCACTATGAACAAAGCTAGTGGAGGTGATGGAATTCCAGTTAAGCTATTTCAAATCCTAAAGATGATGCTGTGTAAGTGCTGCACTCAATATGCCAGAAAACTTGGAAAACTCAGCAGTGGCCACAGGACTGGAAAAGGCCAGTTTTCATTACAATCCCTAAGAAAGGCAATGCCAAAGAATGCTCAAACTACCACACAATTGCACTCATCTCACATGCTAGTAAAGTAATGCTCAAAATTCTCCAAGCCAGGCTTCAGCAATACATGAACCATGAACTTTCAGATGTTCAAGCTGGATTTATAAAAGGCAAAGGAACCAGAGATCAAATTGCCAACTTCCACTGCATCATCGAAAAAGCAAGGGAGCTCCAGAAAAACATCTATTTCTGCTTTATTGACTATGCCAAAGCCTTTGACTGTGTGGATCACAACAAACTGTGGAAAATTCTGAAAGAGATGGGAATACCAGAGCACCTGACCTGCCTCTTGAGAAACCTGTATGCAGGTCAGGAAGCAACAGTTAGAACTGGACATGGAACAACAGACTGGTTCCAAATAGGAAAAGGAGTACGCCAAGGCTGTTTATTACCACCCTGCTTATTTAACTTATATGCAGAGTACACCATGAGAAACACTGGGCTGGATGAAGCACAAGCTGGAATCAAGATTGCTGGGAGATATATCAATAACCTCAGATATGCAGATGACACCACCCTTATGGCAGAAAGTGAAGAGGAACTAAAGAGTCTCTTGATGAAAGTGAAAGAGGAGAGTGAAAAAGTCGGCTTAAAGCTCAACATTCAGAAAACTAAGATCATGGCATCCACTCCCATCACTTCATGGCCAATAGATGGAGAAACAGTGGAAAGAGTGAAAGACATTATTGTTTTGGACTCCACATCACTGCAGATGGTGATTGCAGCCATTAAAATTAAGAGATGCTTACTCCTTGGAAGGAAAGTTATAACCAACCTAGACAGCATATTAAAAAGCAGAGATGTTACTTTGCCAACAAAAGTCTGTCTAGTAAAGGCTATGGTTTTTCCAGTAGTCATGTATGGATGTGGGAGTTGGACTATAAAGAAAGTTGAGCACTGAAGAATTGATGCTTTTGGACTGTGGTGTTGGAGAAGACTCTTGAGAGTCCCTTGGACTGCAAGGAGATCCATCCAGTCCATCCTAAAGGAAATCAGTCTTGAATATTCATTTGAAGGACTGATGTTAAAACTGAAACTCCAACACTTTGCCACCTGATGCAAAGAACTGACTCATTGGAAAAGACCTTGATGCTGAGAAAGATTGAAGGAGGGAGGAGAAGGGGACAACAGAGGATGAGATGGTTGGATGACATCACTCACTCAATGGACATGAGTTTGAGTAAACTCTGGGAGTTGATGATGGACAGGGAGGCCTGGCGTGCTGCAGTCCATGGGGTCGCAAAGAGTTGGACACGACTGAGCGACTGAACTGAACTGAGAGGAAAAATCATGGGAAGCACATCTCTTAACCTAAACCACAGCAAGATCCTCTGTGACCCACGTCCTAGAATAATGGCAATAGAAACAAAAATAAACAAGTAGGTAATTAAACTTAAAAGCTTTTGCACAGTAAAGGAAATTATAAACAAAGTGAAAAGACAATCCTCAAAGTGGAAGAAAATAATAGCAATGCAAACAACTGGCAAAGAATTAAATCTCCAAAATATATAAGCATCTCAATACCAGAAAAACAAACAACCCAATCAAAAAGTGGGCAGAAAACCTAAAGGGACATTTCTCCAAAGAAGACATACAGTTGGCTAATAAACACATGAAACAATGCTTGACTTCACTCATTATTAGAGAAATGCAAATCTAAAGTACAATTAGGTGTCACCTCATACCCATCATGAAAAAATTGGCCATCATGAAAGAAATCTACAAATAAATGCTGAAGAGTGTGTGTAGAAAGGGAATCCTCTTGCACAGTTGATGGGAATGTAAACTGGTACAGCCACTATGGAGAGCAGTATGGAGATTACTTTAAAAACTAGGAATAAAACTACCAAATAACCCAACAATCCCAATACCAAACATGTACCTTGAGAAATCTATAATTGAAAAAGACACATGTACTAGAATGTTCATTGCAGCACAATTTACAATAGCTGGGACATGGAAGCAACCTAGATGTCCATTGACTGATGAATGGATAAAGAAGTTATGGAACATATATACAACACATTTGAGTCAGTTCTAACGAGGCCGATGAACCTAGAGCCTATTATAAAGGCTGAAGTAAGAAAGAGAAAAACAAATGTCATGCATTTGCACATATATATGAAATGTAGATGGATAGGACTGATGAACATGTTTGTAGAGCGCAGCAGTGGAGACACAGAAGTGAGAACATATTTGTGGACACAGTGGGAGAATGAGAGAGAGGATGAATTAAAAGAGTAACACTGAAAAACATTGAAACATATGTATAGATAGTCAAAGTGAATTTGCTGTGTGATGCAGGGAACTCAGACCTGGTGCTCTGTGACAACTTAGAGCCAGGGAATGAGGTGAAGGGGAGGTTCAAGAGAGAGGAGACATATGTATACCTATGGCTGATTCATGTTGATGTATAGCAGAAACTAACACAATATTGTAAAGCAATTATCCTCTAATTAAAAATTTTTAAAAAGAAAAAGTCTATTTTGTCTGATATTACTGTGAAAGTGTATGATATTAGTGTGCAAGTCGCTCAGTCGTGTCTGACTCTTCGCAACCCCATGGGCTACAAAATCTCTAGGCCAGAATTCTGGAATATTCTAGGCCAGAATACTGGAGTGGATAGCCTTTCCCTTCCCCAGGGGATTTTCCCAACCCAGAGATGGCACCCAGGTCTCCCACTTTGCAGGCGGATTCTTTACTAACTGAGCCACTAGGGAAGCCCAATATTAATATATTAGATATTAGTATACTGTTAAGTCACTTCAGTCGTGTCCGACTCTGTGCGGCCCCATCCCTGGGATTCTCCAGGCAATAACACTGGAGTGCATTGCCATTTCCTTCTCCAACGCATAAAAGTGAAAAGTGAAAGTGAAGTCGCTCAGTCATGTCCAACTCTTCGCGACCCCATGGACTGCAGCCTACCAGGCTCCTCTGTCCATGGGATTTTCCAGGCAAGAGTACTGGAGTGGGGTGCCATTGCCTTCTCCATATAGCTACCCTTATTCTCTTTTGTTGTCTGTTTGAATGGAATATCTTTTTCCATCCTTTTACTTACAACCTCTTTTTATCTTTCTATCTAAAATGAGTCTCCAACTATGAGACAGCACATAGTTGGAGCATATTTATTATCCATCCTACCAGTATCTGTCTTTTGATCAGAGGGTCCAATCTATTTACATCTAAAGTAATTACTCAATAACCCTATATGCAAAACAGAAAAAGAGACACAGATGTACAGAACAGACTTTGGGACTCTGTGGGAGAAGGCAAGGGTGGGATGTTCTGAGAGAACAGCATTGAAACAAGTATACTATCAAGGGTGAAACAGATCACCAGTCCAGGTTGGATGCATGAGACAACTGATCAGGGCTGGTGCACTGGGAAGACCCAGAGGGATGGGATGGGGAGGGAGGTGGGAGGGGGGTTCAGGATAGGGAACACGTGTAAATCCATGGCTGATTCATGTCAATGTATGGCAAAAACCACTGCAATATTGTAAAGTAATTAGCCTCCAACTAATAAAAATAAATGGGAAAAAAATAATAAAATAAAATATTTAGTAAACCATGTTGTAAACAAAAAATAAATAAAGTAGTTACTCATAAGGAGATACTGCTGCCTTTCTTATTATGTGTTTTCTAAATGCCTTATAGCTTTTTTGTTCCTCATTTCCTGTACTATGTCCACTTTTTCATTTAGTTGATTTTTTAAATAGTGACACATTTCAGTTATCTTATCATTTCCTCTTGTGTCTAGCTATTTTCTTTGTAGCTACCATTTAACATTTAAAAGTTAAAACATTTAAGTTGAATTTGTACAGGCTGAACTGTAATAACATACAAAACTCTGCTTCTTTACAACTCCATTCCTACCCCCTTTCTGTTGCTGATATCATAAAATTACACCTAATATATTGTGTACCTGAAAACATACATTAATAATGCCTTTAAGTGCATTAATCTCTTAAATTGTGTAGAATATGTTTGCAGTCACAAACCAAAATTTAAAGTAATGTTAGCCTTTTACACTAACAGTTTTTCTTTAAATATGTCTGTTAAACCATGTTTTTAAAAAACTGCAGTTACAAATCATTGTTAAAATGATATTAGCTTTTATAATTGTCCATATATTTACCTTTACTGAAAATCCTTCTTTCTCCACACATCTGAGTTACTGTCTAGTATCCTTTCATTGTACTTTAGAGGACTCCCTTGAGCATTGTTTGCAGGGAAGGTCTAGAGGCAAAAACTCCTTCAGCTTTTACCTTGTAGTGTTTTAATTTCTCCCTCATTTCTGAAGGACAGTTTTGTTGGATAATGGATTATTGGATGACAGGGTTTTTTTCTTTTAGTACTTTGAATATATTAGCACATTGTCTTGCTACCTCCAAAACTTTTGATGAGAGATCTGTTGCTAATCTTATTGAGGATCACTTGTGTGTAATAATTCACTCCCCTCTTGCTGCTTTCAAGATTCTCTTTCTTTCTGACTTTTGAAAGTTTGATTATAATATGTCTCAGTGTGGGTCTTTTTGAGTTCATCTTACTTGGAGTTTGTTGAGCATTTTGGATGTTTAAATTCATCAAATCTGGGAAGACTTAAGCCATTATTCTTCAGATATTCTTTCTGCCTCTTTCTCTCCTTCTCTTCCTTCTGGAGCTCCCATAATGTTTATGTTGATCTGCTCTCTGCTTAAGCTGGGAGATACATTTTCTTCTGCTCTCAGACATGACAATTTTAACTCTCATTCCTTTGGATTTAGATTCCCCTTGTTCTTGGGCCTTCATGTTTTGCTAGAACCACATCGCCAGCTTTCCTGGCCTTCTAGTTGTAGACAGGAAATTGTGAGTCTTAGCCTCTAAGCCTCTGAGGAATCACAGGACATGAGCCAATCCCTCTTAATAAATCTTTTACATTCTCTATCTTTCTATATTTATCCTATTAGTTTTGCTTTTCTGGAGAACCCTGACTAACATAGGCACTTATTAATGATCTGAGATAAGCTATGAATGGGATCAAGTCAGAGATCTAAGAGATAATCACCCCTTCTAAGACTTCCATTCTGAGGCTTCCATTCCCTGAAGGCTTCAGGGGAGACACTATGAAATTTACATACACAAATTTGTTTCAGCCACAACACATGAACATCCTCACCTTGACTGCAGCTGTAGTTCCATCTCAGACTTTTTTCTGGGTGCACAGGCACTCAGTCCCATACCTCTTAAGAGTTCAGGACTTTCCCTAAAGTCAAGAAGAAGAAACTATAATGTTTAGGGGGTTGTGATGGGCAAGGTTACGCAAGCTATGAGGTAAGACAAAGTTGGCCAGGCTCTCAGGTGACACCCCCCTGACAACCATTGTTCTACCTGAATGAGCCCTGTTTACCATTCCAGCCTCATGCTAAGCACCAGCTCCTTGGTGAGGGTCCCCAGGGAAACTATGAGAAAATTCTGATATCAGCTTCTTGAGATTTTGACCTAGATTCAGAACTGTGGGCTCTATGTGGGCCACCATTTTCTCCAAATAAAAGTAGTTTTATTGGCATTTTCCCCAGTTAAGTATGATACATGTTCAATGTAAAACATTATGATTAGCAATAAAAAAAAAGAGTAAAGATTACTCAATATCTTAAAGGTCAGAGATACCTTTGGTTAACATCTGGTGAATATCTTGAATCGAAATGAAAAGAGTGGATTGGAATTTAGCTTTATGGCAACAAAGGTCAACCCTCTACATTCCCGAAGAAAGTCTTTTGGGCAACAGAAGTGTTTTTTTTTTTTTTTTCTTTTCTTTTTTTCATTTATCTATACTAGTTGGAGACCAATCACTCCACAACATTGCAGTGGTTCTTGCCATACATTGATATGAATCAGCCATGGATTTACATGTGTTCCCCATCCTGAACCCCCCTCTCATCTCCCTCCCCATCCCATCACTCTGGGTCATCCTAGTGCACCAGCCCTGAGCACAGGTCTCATGCATCAAACCTGGACTAGCGATCTGTTTCACAACTGATAATATACACGTTTCAATGTTATTCTCTCAGATCATCCCACCCTCGCCTTCCCCACAGGGTCCAAAAGTCTGTTCTATACATCTGTGTCTCTTTTTCTGTCTTGCATATAGGGTTATCATTACCATCTTTCTACATTCCATACATATGTGTTAGTATACTGTATTGGTGTTTTTCTTTCTGGCTTACTTCACTCTGAATGATGAGCTCCAGTTTCATCCACCTCATTAGAACTGATTCAAATGAATTCTTTTTAATGGCTGAGTAATATCCCATTGTGTATATGTACCACAGCATTCTTATGCATTCATCTGCTGATGGGCATCTAGGTTGCTTCCATGTCCTGGCTATTATAAACAGTGCTGCAATGAACATTGGGGTACACGTATCTCTTTCAGTTCTGGTTTCCTCGGTGTGTATGCCCAGGAGAGGGATTGCTGGGTCATATGGCAGTTCTATTTCCAGTTTTTTAAGGAATCTCCACACTGTTCTCCATAGTGGTTGTACAAGTTTGGATTCCCACCAACACTGTAAGAAGGTTCCCTTTTCTCCACACCCTCTTCAGCATTTATTGCTTGTAGGTTTTTGGAGAGCAGCCATTCTGACCACTGTGAAATGGTATCTCATTGTGGTTTTGATTTGCATTTCTCTAATAATGAGTGATGTTGAGCATCTTTTCATGTGTTTGTCAGCTATCTGTATGTCTTCTTTGGAGAAATGCCTGTTTAGATCTTTGGCCCATTTTTTGATTGGGTCATTTATTTTTCTGGAATTGAGCTGCAGGAGTTGCTTGTATATTTTTGAGATTAATCCTTTGTCTGTTTCTTCATTTGTTATTATTTTCTCCCATTCTGAAGGCTGTCTTTTCACCTTGCTTATAGTTTCCTTTGTTGTGCAGAAGCCTGTAAGTTTCATTAGGTCCCAATTGTTTATTTTTGCTTTTACTTCCAATATTCTGGGAGGTATGTCATAGATGATCTTGCTGTGATTTATGTCGGAGAGTGTTTTGCCTATGTTCTCCTCTAGGAGTTTTATAGTTTCTGGTCTTACATTTAGATCTTTAATCCATTTTGAGTTTATTTTTGTGTATGTGTTAGAAAGTGTTCTAGTTTCATTCTTTTGCAAGTGGTTGACCAGTTTTCCCAGCACCACTTGTTAAAGAGGTTGTCTTTTTCCCATTGTATATTCTTGCCTCCTCTGTCAAAGATAAGGTGTCCATAGGTTCGTGGATCTATCTCTGGGCTTTCTATTTTGTTCCATTGATCTATATTTCTGTCTTTGTGCCAGTACCATACCGTCTTGATGACTGTGGCGTTGTAGTAGAGTCTGAAGTCAGGCAGGTTGATTCCTCCAGTTCCATTCTTCTGTCTCAAGATTGCTTTGGCTATTCGAGGTTTTTTTGTATTTCCATACAAATTGTGAAATTATTTGTTCTAGTTCTGTGAAGAATACCGTTGGTAGTTTGCTAGGGATTGCATTGGATCTATAGATTGCTTTGGGCAGTATAGTCATTTTCACAATATTGATTCTTCCAATCGATGAACATGGTATATTTCTCCATCTATTTGTGTCCTCTGTGATTTCTTTCATCAGTGTTTTATAGTTTTCTATATATAGGCAATTCTTTAGGTAGATACACTCCTAAGTATTTTATTCTTTTTGTTGCAATGGTGAATGATATTGTTTCCTTAACTTGTCTTTCTGTTTTCTCATTGTTAGTGTATAGGAATGCAAGGGATTTCTGTGTGTTAATTTTGTATCCTGCAACATTACTGTATTTGTTGATTAGCTGTAGTAATTTTCTGGTAGAGTCTTCAGAGTTTTCTATGTAGAGGATCATGTCATCTGCAAACAGTGAGAGTTTCACTTCTTCTTTTCCTATCTGGATTCCTTTAACTTCTTTTTCTGCTCTGATTGCTGTGGTCAACACTTCCAAAACTATGTTGAATAGTAGTGGTGAGAGTGGGCACCCTTGTCTTGTTCCTCATTTTAGGGGAAATGCTTTCAATTTTTCACCATTGAGGATAATGTTTGTTGTGGGTTTGTCATATATAGCTTTTATTATGTTGAGGTATGTTCCTTCTATTCCTGCTTTCTGGAGAGTTTTTATCATAAATGGATGTTGAATTTCGTCAAAGGCTTTCTCTGCATCTATTGAGATAATCATATGGTTTTTATCTTTCAATTTGTTAATGTGGTGTATTACATTGATTGATTTGCGGATATTAAAGAATCCTTGCATTCCTGGGATAAAGCTCACTTGATCATGATGTATGATCTTTTTAATATGTTGTTGGATTCTGTTTGCTAGAATTTTGTTAAGGATTTTTGCATCTATGTTCATCAGTGATATTGGCCTGTAGTTTTCTTTTGTGGCATCTTTGTCTGGTTGTGGAATTAGGGTGATGGTGGCCTCATAGAATGAGTTTGGAAGTTTACCTTCTTCTGCAATTTTCTGGAAGAGTTTGAGTAAGATAAGTGTTAGCTCTTCTCTAAATTTTTGATGGAATTCCTCTGTGAAGCCATCTGGTCCTGGGCTTTTGTTTGCTGGAAGATTTCTGATTACAGTTTCAAGTTCCATGCTTGTGATGGATCTGTTAAGATCTATTTCTTCCTGGTTCAGTTCTGGAAAGTTATACTTTTCTAGGAATTTGTCCATTTCTTCCAAGTTGTTCATTTTATTGGCAAAGAGCTGCTGGTAGTAGTCTCTTATGATCCTTTGTATTTCTGTGTTGTCTGTTGTGATCTGCAACAGAACTTATTAAACGTGGCAATCTCTCAGAGAGTTTAGAAAAGAGGTAAATCTAATTACATAAATTTACCATTGTCAGTTTCCTTGGGTAACTTCTAATTCCCACTTATCCTGGACATCTTATCCTTTTTTTCCCTAAAAATTTCCCTCTTCTATATCTTGTCATCTTCTTTTTCATCCTTATTAATGCCCTAAATCTATGTTTCTAGCCCTCACCTTACACCCATCATTCTTAGACTGCTCTGGATAAAATAAACACTAGTCACTATCAAGGAAAAATGCTGGCAATAGAATACATTTATAAGCCCAGACTGGCAGTGTTCACTTTTTAAGAATATCTCTCCAAAAGAACTAGATCTGAAATAGGAACCAGCTTTATTTGGTGGTGATGTTTCTTTGATAAAGTCTTTTACTCAAGATACTAAGATTCTATCTTCCCCTTCCTCTTCATTGACTGTTTTTCCCCTTCCACTTCCTCATTTTCTTGATCCACATTCTCCCCTTTATATATTTCTGTTTCTTCACTTTGCAACCAAAAACCACTCTAAAAGAATAATGTTAGGAGTAAAGGACAGAAAGGTGCTTCCCTGGTGGCTCAGTGGTAAAGAATCTGCTTGCACTGTAGGAGACCCCAGGTTCAATCCCTGGGCCTGGAAGGTCCCCTGGAGGAGGGAATGGCAACCCACCCCAGTACTCTTGCCTAGAGAATCCCATCGACAGAGGAGCCTGGCAGAGTGCAGTCCATAGGGTCGCACAGAGTTGGACACAACTGAGGCGACTAAGCAGCAGCAGCAGCAACGGACAGAAAGAGCTCTGGGTGTGAAGACTCAACAGAAGGAGGGAATATCCTAGACCTGGAAAAGGTGAAGACAGGGCAGAGCATGGCCACCACTTGGGCTTGAGACAAACTCATGGGTGGTACAGGTTGAGGCCTTCTCTTCAACATGTCCTCGATGATGATTGTTTGTCTCCTTGGTAGAGTGAGGCTGGTCTTGGGCCAAGGGTAGGGTAGGAGACTGACAGGTACCACCCTTTTCCTCAGAGAATAGAAATGCACTGTTTGTTCTGTGTCTGATGCAGAGTTGCTGATGTATTTGGTTATTTAGAGGAAATTATTATGAGGAGTTCCAAGGGTTACAGAGAAATTTGGTGGACAAGATGCAGAAGAGAAAAAAAAAGTCATCCACGTAACCTATTTTTAATAAATATATTTCCATGCAGAGGCATTACTTTGCCGACAAACATTAAAAAATAAATAAATAAATAAATATATTTCCTTCAGTAGCTGGAAGTTTTCTGGGCTTAACTTAGTGGTGTTATGTCACCATCACAGCTTCATAGAGATAAAATGGATGATGACATATTTGACAGGCTGTCACACTTTATGGGTTTTCCATGTTTCAAAGAAATGTTTCTGGGTTATAGAACAGAAAAGGAAGGTCAGGTACTGGGCACAAGCAGTGATTTTGCGGTCACTTCATTGTGTAAATCATCTTCCAGGAAAACTCTGCAATGCTAGTTCTCATCTCAGGCCAATGGGATTGTTTTGGACATATATATCCCAATAGGTTGTTAGATGTTTAGACTAGTAATGACAGAAGAGTATGTCTTGGCAAAACTAAATTTGCTTGTGGTTGTTCATTAGTGTTAAGTACTGATGAGCCAAAAAGAAAATTATAAGTTTTTGAATTGTTGAGATGACAACCCTTTTCAAATTGGTATACAGTTATACTGTTGTTGCTGTTGTTTAGTTGCTAAGTCGTGTCCAGCTGTTTTTGCAACCCCAAGGGCAATAGTCTGCCAGGCTCCTCTGCCCATGGAATTTCCCTGCAAAGAATACTGGAATGAGTTGCTATTTCCTTTCCCATGGGAATCTTCCTGACCTGGGGGTCAAATCTGTGTCTCCTGCATTGGCAGGTGAATTATTTACCACTGAGCCACCAGGGAAGCCCTAAATATAATGTCATCCCCTATCACATTCTAGAACAAAACAATTCTGTTTCTTCTTCTAGTTTGCTCACACTTCACTCCTACCACCAGATGTGGGTTTTCCCACACCAAGCAATTAAACTCAATTCTGACACTGTCTACTGAGGAATTAGTGTCCAGTCCCACAGTTTAAGAATTCAGTCCCACAAGACTGCTTCTCAATTCAGATGCCAGCCACAAGTATGCATCTCTGGTACTTCTGACCAACTGGCTATAAATTGGCCTCTCCCACAACTCCCTCATCAAGTTCCCTTATTCACTAGAATGGCTCATAGAACTCAAGGAAGAAATTAATTATATTTACCAATTTATTACATAATAGAGGACATAGATGAATAACCAGATAAGAGGCACATAGGATAAGATCTGAAAGGGTCTCTGAGGGCAGAAGCTTTTATTTTTATGGAGTTGGGGTGTGCCATCCTCCTACTATGTGGATGTGCTAGCCAACCTGGAACTTCTCCAAGCCCCCTAGTTAGGGATTTTTATGAAAGCTTAACTGCTTAGACATGATTGACAATTGACTCAGTCTCTAGCCACCTCCTCCCTAGAGGATAGGGAGGTTATAGAACTGCAAGTCTCAAGTTTCCAGACATGACTTGGTCTTTCTGGTGACTAACCTCCACCCAGGAGCCCATCAAGAGTCACCTCATTGGAACAAAAACATTCCTATCATTAAGGAAATTAAAAATGTTTTATAAGCTCCGTGTCAGGAATCAGAGGCAGAGACCAACACACACACACACACACACACACACACACATAGTATATATGTGTATGTGTGTATATGTATATACATATACATGGGCTTCCCAGGTGGCTGAGCAATAAAGAATCTACCTACAATGCTGGCGATTCAGGAGATGCAGGTTCAATCCCTGGGTCAGGAAGATCCCCTGGAGGAGGGCATGGCAACCCACTCAAGTATTTTTACCTGGAGAATCCCAAGGACAGAGGAGTCCAGTAGGCTACAGTCTGTAGAGTCTCAAAGAATCAGACACAACCTAAGCAACTGAGCATACTTGCATATATATATATACACATACATACACATAGATATATATATCACACTATTTCTACTTTAAAATTTATATGGAAATGTAAGGGACTCAGAATCGCAGAAACAATCCAAGGGGAAAAAATAGGAAATAAAACAAAGTTAGAGGACTCAAACTTTCTGATCTCAAAACTTACTACAAAGCTCTAGTAATCAAGACAGTGTGGTACTAGCATAAGGACAGATAGACAGATAAGTGGAATGGAAGACAGTTCAGAAATTTTGAAGACAATAAAATGGGGAAAGAACAGGCTTTTCAACTACTGATGTTGGAACACCTAAGTATCCACAAGTGAAAGAATAAAGTTAGAATCCCCACATCATTTCATATACAAAAATTGACTCAAAATAGATTTTTAAAATAAATTTAAGGGGTTAAACTGCAAAACTGTTAGAAGAAAGCATAGATGTAAATGCTTATGACACTGGATCAGGCAATGATATTTAGATATGACACTAAAGCAAAAGCAATGAAAGGAAAAAACTAATTGGACTTCAGAATTAAAAATCTTTGTGCTTCAAAGAAAACAGAAGAAAGTGAAAAAGAGAACCAATGTAATGGAAGAAAACATTTTTGTCAATCATGTATCTGATAAAGGACTAGTAGCCAGATGGTACAAAGAACTTTTACAATAAGTTGAAAACCCACTTAGCAACTGGCAAAGTACCTGAATAGACATTTCTCCAAAAATGACATACAGATGGGTAATAAGCACATGAAAATATGCTCAACATTCATAAGTCACTAGGGAAATTCAACTTAAAACCATAATGAGGCACTACTTTATACCCACTAGAATAACCATGTTTTTTTAAAAAAAAAAAAAAAAGGAAAGCAGTAAGTGTTGATGAGGATATGGAGTAGCTGGGACATTTACATATTGATGATAGTAATTTTAAATGGTACAGCCACTTAGGAAAACAGTTTGACAGCTTCTCCAAAGGTTAAACATAGAATTATCATATGACCCAGCAAATCCATCCCTAGGTATATACCTTACAGAAATGAAACTACATCCACACAAAAATTTCTGCATGAATGTTCATAGCAGCATTATTCAAAGTACTCCCAAAGTAGGAGCAATCCAAATGTTCATCAGTTAATATGTGGATAAACAAAATATGATATTCCATTCAATGAAATATTATTCACTCTAAAAAGGAATTAAATGCTTAACATTCAAGGTGTGAACCTTGAAAACATTATACTAAGTGAAAGAAGCCAGGCACAAAAGGCTACATATTGTATTATTCCAATTATATGCAATGTCTAGAATGTAAATCTATAGAGAGAGAAAGTAGATTAATGGTTGCTAGACAGAGGGAGAAAATTTATCAATACTGAGTTTCTCCCCAGTAATCACCACTCAAGGATACAAGTATTGTGTGCTTATAAGTTTTCAATACTATGAGACAAATATATCAGAACTCCTATTTCACTAAGCACCAATAAATGTTTGCTATGTGCTCGAAGTGAACTAAACAATGTATCTTTTTCTCATGGCATGTTAAGTGTGTTTGTGCATGTTTGCTTAACATCTTTTCTGTATAAATCAGGTCATTAGGTTTTCTGGTGAGGTGGGAACAAGTCTGGTTTTTTAAAAAAAGTGACTCTGCAAACTCTGAAATTTCAGCCAAATCCCTCTTCCTGTACAAATCTCTTCTACTGAGATGCTATTCTATAAATTCAAATAGAAATAGGTAACTTTAATAGTTATCTATTTGGCTTTGATTTCATAAAATATTTGGTGTAACACTACTGATCAGAATTGCTCCTTGGAAGAAATCCATGACAAACCTAGACAGTGTATTAAAAAGCAGAGACATCACTTCACTGACAAAGGTCTATATAGTCAAAGCTGTGGTAGGCATAGCTTTTTCCAGTAGTCATGAAAGTGAGAGTTAGACCATAAAGAAAGCTAAGTGTTGAAGAATTGATGCTTTTTAACTGTAGTGCTGGAGAAGACTTGAGAAAGTCCCTTTGACAGCAAGATCAAACAATTTAATCCTAAAAGAAATCAACCCTGAATATTCATTGGAAGGGTTGATGTTGAAGCTGAAATGCTAATACTTTGGCCACCTGGTGTGACGAGCTGACTCATTGGGAAAGACCCTGATGCTAAAAAAGATTGAGGACAAGAGGAGAAGGGGGACAACAAAGGATGAGCTGGTTTTGAGAGGGTAACAGGCAGGCTAGTGGCCCGCAAATGAAGGAAATAGGCTGCAAGTGTCAGACATTTTTTAATCTCTCTCTTAAGCAGCAGGAGGAAACAAACTACAAGTGTCAGATTTTTTTCTCCTTCTGTATACAAAATTAAAAGGAGGTTTCTTTTAAAATTCTGTGTTGCCATGATGACACCTGGTTCCACCTGAACTTAACTTCTCTCAAACCTTGAGCTAACCAATGCTTTTTTCTTATGGAAATGTTTGTTTTAAGCTATGTTAATGAACTATGTATTTACCCTAATCTCCAGAAAAACATCTATTTCTACTTTATTGACTACGCCAAAGCCTTTGACCATGTGGATCACAATAAACTGTGGAAAATTCTGAAAGAGATGGGAATACCAGACCACTTGATCTGCCTCTTGAGAAACCTGTATGCAGGTCAGGAAGCAACAGTTAGAACTGGACATGGAACAACAGACTGGCTCCAATAGGAAAAGGAGTACGTCAAGGCTGTATATTGTCACCTTGCTTATTTAACTTACATGCAGAGTACATCATGAGAAATGCTGGACTGGATGAAGCACAAACTGAAATCAAGATTGCTTGCAGAAGTATCAGTAACCTCAGATATGCAGATGACACCACCTTTATGGCAGAAAGCAAAGAAGAACTAAAGAGCCTCTTGATGAAAGTGAAAGAGGAGAGTGAAAAAGTTGGCTTAAAACTCAACATTCAGACAATTAAGATCATGGCATCTGGTCCCATCAGTTCATGGCCAATAGATGGAGAAACAGTGGAAACAGTGGCTGACTTTATTTTTCTGGGCTCCAAAATCACTGCAGAAGGTGATTGCAGCCATGAAATTAAAAGATGCTTACCCCTTGGAAGGAAAGTTATGACCAACCTAGACAGCATATTAAAAAGCAGAAACAAAATAAATAAATAAATAAAAAGCAGAGACATTCCTTTGTCAACAAAGGTCCATCTAGTCAAGGCTATGGTTTTTCCAGCGGTCATGTATGGATGTGAGAGTTGGACTATAAAGAAAGCTGAGTGCCAAAAAATTGCTGCTTTTGAACTGTGGTTTTGGAGAAGACTCTTGAGAGTCCCTTGGACTGCAAGGAGATCCAACCAGTCCATCCTAAAGGAAATCAGTCCTGAATATTCATTGGAAGGACTGATGCTGAAGCTGAAACTCCAATACTTTGGTCACCTGATGCAAAGAGCTGAGTCATTGGAAAAGACCCTGATACTGGGAAAGATTGAGGGCAGGAGGAGAAGGGGACAACAGAGGATGAGATGGTTGGATGGCATCACCGACTCAATGGACATGGGTTTGGGTGGACTCTGGGAGTTGGTGATGAACAGGGAGGCCTGGGGTCACAAAGAGTCGGACATGACTGAGCGGGCCTGGTGCCACTCTCTGAGTTTTGAGACAGTTCCTTTCTCTAATTAGTAGCCTAGTAGTAGGTATATAACTTCCTGTTAAAGACTAGCAGGGGGCACTCTATCTACCCCCTTCTGATGTCTACATCAGATGCTTTTTCTATCTCTTTTATACTTTAATAAAACCTTATCACACAAAAGCTCTGAGTGATCTAGCCTTGTCACTGGCTCTGGATTGAATTCCTCTCCTCTGGAGGCCAAGAATCCCAGCATCTTTCATGGCTCAGCAAAAACCTTTCAGTTGGATGGCAGCATCAACATGATAGACATGAGTTTGAGCAAACTCAGGAGATAATGAAGGACAGGGAATTTGGTGGGCTACAGTCCATGGGGTCACAAAGAGTCAGACATGACTTAGGAAATCAGTCCTGAATATACATTGGAAGGACTGATGCTGAAGCTGAAACTCCAATACTCTGGCCATCTGATGGGAAGAGCTGACTCATTTGAAAAGACCCTGATGCTGAGAAAGACTGAAGGCAGGAGGAGAAGGGGATGCAGAGGATGAGATGGTTGGATGGCATCACCGACTCAATGGAAAAAAGTTTGAGCAAGCTCCAGGAGATAGTGAAGGACAGGGAAACCTGCGTGCTGCAGTCAGTCCATGGGGTCACAAAGAGTCAGACACAATGAAGTGACTGAGCAACAACATGCCTTATTCTCTCTTTTAGATTGTTACATGCCTTTGTGCCAGGCAATCCGAATATGCTCAGGTAGTAGAAGGTGGATGGACCAAGCGATGAAGAGCCACAAACACTTTAAAACCACAGGCAGTTATTACCCATCTAATAAAATAACTTCTTTTGTCTGTGTTTTCCTGTCCTTTCACTCAGGGACAAACGACATTAGGAGGAAAGATTTTCCCAATTGTCATTCACTGATCTCTGGGGATTTGAAAGAAGGTAAGGGAAAGGCTCCAGAAGTTAGTTCTCCTCTTGTTTTGCTCTGCTTCTTTCTCCTCACAGGCAAGAGAACTCCTCTACACAGTCCTCGTTTTATCTATACTTTTGAAGACACTATAACTCTAGGTTGCTTCAGATCTAGAGATAAGTTGTTTGTCCCAATCAATACCAAGGGAGAAGCAGGAGCTCAGCTTCAGTAGTTTTCCTCTTACCTTTCCCTCCCACAGTTATGCCTGCCCTGACTCCTGCCCAGACCAAAAGCCTGACCAGTTCAAAAGAATTTACATCACACCATCCAAGGTTTCTCATAGTTTTCTGTTTTTTGGTGTTTTTTTTTTTTTTTTTTCCTATAGAATTCTCCTGAGGTTGATCTTGGGAGACTGAGGTCAACGGATGTCTTTGAAGGAACTGCTGGTGTACTTTCCTCTTTTTCTGTACTGTAGTTATGAAACTACACAAAATGCATTAGACAGCTTCATTTGTCCTTTCCTATGGTATACGTGAGTTTGTCTGCAAAGCAGGCAGTCAACAGTAACTCCTTCCTCATGCTTAATATTGTTCTGATGATAGGGAAATGCTGGTGAACCAAGACAAAGAGACAAATAACAACTGGGAGTAATGTTGGAATGTAAAATGGTTCAGTTCACTTCAGTTCAGTCATTCAGTCGTGTCCAGTTCTTTGTGACCCCATGAACTGCAGCACGCCAGACCTCCCTGTCCACCACCAACACCCAGAGTTTACTCAAACTCATGTCCATTGAGTCAGTGATGCCATCCAACCATCTCATCCTCTGTTGTCCCCTTCTCCTCCTGCCTTCAATCTTTCCCAGCATCAGGGTCTTTTCAAATGAGTCAGTTCTTTGCATCAGGTGGCCAAAGTATTGGAGCTTCAGCTTCAGCATCAGTCCTTCCAATGAACACCTAGGACTGATCTCCTTTAGGATGGACTGGTTGGATCTCCTTGCAGTCCAAGGGACTCTCAAGACTCTTCTCCAAAACCACAGTTCAAAAGCAGCAATTCTTTGGCACTCAGCTTTCTTTATAGTCCAACTCTCACATCCATATATGACTACTGGAAAAATCACAGGTTTGACTAGATGGACCTTTGTTGGCAAAGTAATATCTTTGCTTTTTAATATGCTATCTAGGTTGGTCATAACTTTCCTTCCAAGGAGTAAGCGTCTTTTAATTTCATGGCTGCAGCCACCATCTGCAGTTATTTTGGAGCCCAAAAAGTCTCTCACTGTTTCCGCATCTATTTGCCATGAACTGATGGGTCCAGATGCCATGATCTTAGTTGTCTGAATGTTGAGTTTTAAACCAACATTTTCACTCTCCTCTTTCACTTTCATCAAGAGGCTCTTCAGTTCTTCTTTGCTTTCTGCCATAAAGGTGGTGTCATCTGCATATCTGAGGTTACTGATACTTCTCCAAGCAATCTTGATTCCAGTTTGTGCTTCATCCAGTCCAACATTTCTCATGATGTACTCTGCATGTAAGTTAAATAAGCAGGGTGACAATATACAGCCTTGATGTAATCCTTCCCCAAGAAAAGAGACTGATTTGGAACCTGTCTTTATTGACTTTGCTTTGGAGTAGTCAATAAAGCAGAAATAGATGTTTTTCTGGAACCCTCTTCCTTTTTTGATGTTCCAATGGATGTTGGCAATTTGACCTCTGGTTCCCCTGGCTTTTCTAGATCCAGCTTGAACATATGGTAGTTCTTGGTTCACATACTGTTGAAGACTGGCTTGGAGAATTTTGAGCATTACTTTGCTAGCGTGTGAGATGAGTGCAATTGTGCGGTAGTCTGAGCATTCTTTGGCACTTCCTTTCTTTGGGATTGGAAGGAAAATGGACCTTTTCCAGTCCTGTGGCCACTGCTGAGTTTTCCAAATTTGCTGGCATATTGAGTGCAGCCCTTTCACAGCATCATCTTTTATGATTTGAAACAGTTCAACTGGAATTCCATCACGTCCACTAGCTTTGTTCATAGTAATGCTTCCTAAGGCTCACTTGACTTCACATTCCAGAACATCTGGCTCTAGGTGAGTGATCACACTATCGTGATTATCTGGGTCATGAAGATCTTTTTTGTATAGTTCTTCTGTGTATTCTTACCACCTCTTCTTAATATCTTCTGCTTTTGTTAGGTCCATACATTTCTGTCCTTTACTGTGCCCATCTTTGCATGAAATTTTCCCTTGGTATGTCTAACTTTCTTGAAGAGATCTCTAGTCTTTCCCATTCTCTTGTTTTCCTCTATTTCTTTGCATTGATCACTGAGGAAAGCTTTCTTATCTCTCCTTGCTATTCTTTGGAACTCTGCATTCAAATGGGTATATCTTTCCCTTTCTCCTTTGGCTTTCACTTCTCTTCTTTTCACAGCTATTTGTAAGGCCTCCTCAGAAAATCATTTTGCCTTTTTGCATTTCTTTTTCTTGAAGATGGTCTTGATCACTGCCTCCTGTACAATGTCACGAACCTCCACCCACAGTTCTTCTGGCACTCTGTCTATCAGATCTAGTCCCTTGAATCTATTTGTCACTTCACTGTATAATTGTAAAGGGTTTGATTTAGGTCATACCTGAATAGTCTAGTGGTTTTTCCCTACTTTCTTCAATTGCAGTCTGAATTTGACAACAAGGAGTTCATGATCTGAGCCAAAGTCAGTTCCCGGTCTTGTTTTTGCTGACTGTATAGAGCTTCTCCATCTTTGGCTGCAAAGAATATAATCAATCTGATTTTGGTTTTGACCATCTGGTGATGTCTATGTGTAGATTCTTCTCTTGTGTTGTTGGAAGAGGGTGTTTGCTATGACCAGTGCTTTCTCTTGGCAAACTCTATTAGCCTTTGCCCTGCTTCATTCTGTGCTCCAAGGCCAAATTTCCCTGTTACTCCAGGTGTTTCTTGATTTCCTACTTTTGCATTCCAGTCCCCTATAATGAAAAGGACATCATTTGGGTGGGGGGGGTGTTAGTTCTGGAAGGTCTTGTAGGTCTTCATAGAACTGTTCAACTTCAGCTTCTTCAGAATTACTGTTTGGGGCATAGACTTAGATTACTGTGATATTGAATGGTTTACCTTGGAAACAAACTGAGATCATTTGTCATTTTTGAGAATGCTCCCAAGTACTGCATTTCAGACTCTTTTGTTGACTATGATGACTATTTAATTTCTTCTAAGGGATTCTTGCCCACAGTAGTAGATATAGTGGTCATCTGAGTTAAATTCACCCATTCCAGTTCATTTTAGTTTGCTGATTCCTAAAATGTCGACATTCACTCTTGCCATCTCCTGTTTGACCACTTCCAATTTGCCTTGATTCATGGACCTAACATTCCAGTTTTCTATGCAATATTGCTCTTTACAGCATTGGACTTTACTTCCATCACCAGTCACATCCACAACTGGGTGTTGTTTTTGCATTGGGTCCATCTTTTCAATCTTCCTGGAGTTATTTCTCCACTGATTTCCAGTAGCATATTGGGCACCTACTGACCTGGGAAGTTCATCTTTCTGTGTCCTATCTGCTTGCCTTTTCATACTGTTCATGGGGTTGTCAAGGAAAGAATACTGAAGTGGTTTGCCATTCCCTTCTCCAGTGGACCACGTTTTGTCAGAACTCTCCACCATCACCTGGCCATCTTGGGTGGTCCTACATGGCATGGCTCATAGTTTCATTGAGTTAGACAAGGCTGTGGTTCATGTGATCAGATTGGTTAGTTTTCTGTGATTGTGGTTTTCAGTCTGTCTGCTCTCTGCTGGAGAGGGATAAGAGGCTTATGGAAGCTTCCTGATGGGAGAGACTGACTGAGCGGGAAACTGGGTCTTGTAAAATGGTAACCACTTTGAAAGACAGTTTGGCATTTTCTTACAAAAGTAAATATATTCTTACCATAAAATCCAGCAGTTGTGCTCCTTGATATTTACCTAAAGGAGTTGAAAATTTGTTTTTAGTGAATCATTATGTAAACTGGATTTTGGAGGTGATGATGTGTCAATGATGGCCCATCAGTTGTAAGGGATGAACCACTTTTTAAGTGTAGTGACCCAAGGTTGAAAAAGCAGATAAAACCAAGGAGGGTCTTGGAATGCAGGAATGGAAAAACCAGACCTTTATTGTCCTTCCCTCCCCCTGTTGTAACTATTAACAAATATCAGGTTCTCCTGAGCAGTATAACCTGTCTCCCCTCCTGCCCCATAGGGAGAAGATATTTGCCTTACTTTCCCCCAGCCCCCACCCAGTATATGTGCCTCATCCAATCAGCAAATGACCCACAAGACCCCTATCCCACTCCTTGTACCCGGGGGATAAAAGTGGACTAAGAACCCCTGTTCAATGTCAGTTCTCCCTTGAGCTGGCTAGCTGTTCTAACAGCATCTCCCACTCTAATAAACTTTATTTCCCCCTCCTTCTGTCTCATGTCTGGGAATTCCTTTCCAACTTGTGCCCAGACCATGACAGTGGGGAATGTTGATAATAGGGGAACCTAAAACTGCCTTAAAAGTCAAGTTTTTAAAAGAAAATGAGTAGCATAACAGAGTCAAGAAGAATGCTAGGTTTTAGAAATGTGATATTCAAGTTGCAACTTGAATGATGAGAAAGATATGAAGATCTAGGGGGAAAGATTTCTAAAATATGAAAATTCAGATATCTGAAATTCAGTAGTCCAGAGGAAGGAATAAATCTGGTCTATTTATGGGATGGAAACGAGTTGGTATGTCTGGTACTTAGTAATTATTTATTCCTCAAAAGTTTTAAAGAAATCATTCATAAAGCTATCTAAGTTAGAATTCATTTTGAAAGACAATAATTTAATGGCTTTTTTTCAGTTTCTTACTGTTATGAATCTATTTTGGTGTATTGGGGGGGGGGGGGTAACTTTTAAGCTATGTCCTGGAAAATCTGTTCTTTCATTGAGGTATAAAGCAACATTTGTATATTACATTTCCACCATTTCCTTAAATGAACTCTCTCCTCAGTTGTAATATATGTTCTTTTATTTCTCAGTTAACGGTTTCTGAACAGTCTTCTTTCATCCACTTTGTTATTTTTGTCTCAGAGAATCAACTCTTGGATGCACTAATTTATCAGTTTCATTTTTAAATGTATTGTTTTCTCTTTGTTATCTCTTGGGTTTTTAAGTGTTTTTATTTGTCCTAGTCTTAATTTCTTGATTTGAATGCAATAGAAAACACATCTGTTTGTTTCAATACATATGTATTTTCATTTTCTCTACTTATTCCAAGCTGTATGTATGCCTCCTAAAGCAATATATATAGAAAGTTCTTGGACTGCTTGGATGATAGTTGTGTGCCAGTGACTCAGTTGTCTCTGATTCTTTGTGACCCAGATTCCTCCTTCCATGGAATTCTCCAGGCAAGAGTACTGGAGTGGGTTGCTATTTCCTTCACCAGGGAATCTTCCTAACCCAGGGATTGAACCCGGGTCTCCTGCATCGCAGGCAGATTCTTTACCGTCTGAGCCACCAGGGAAGCTTGAATGATAGGGAGAAGTTTAAAGTTAAAAGGAAGGAAAACAATTCTCTAGTTTAAAAAGTCCTCTGAGAGTGCTTGGTATAGAGTTGGGTGGTGATGGGACACAAGAATGGATCCTGCACTCTATGGATTATAGATGGAAATCAAGACATGGATGATGAACAAGAATTTGTAATCTGGTTGTCCATTCTCAGAGTCTCTATATTCATGTCACATCCCACACCACAGCTTGTATTGGTGAACCATGAAAAATGTATGTAGTTTCCTTGTTTTGGAGTATTAAACTAGTGCTTCACTTAGGCAACTGTGGTGGGTGAAGCAGGGTCGCTTTCACCTGAGGCAGAGCTGAGCTTAAATGATTAGCTGCCCTTCTGCACTTCGAGGTTTCTTCTCTGTGGCTGTCCTAAAGGAGATGGAATTTGGGGCTTCCACAGGATTTTCCTCTCTAAGTGCAGGTGAATTTAAAGTGAAGATGTAACTAAATACAGTCTAATAGGTCTTAAAAGTCAAAGTTGGAAAAAAAAAAAGTCAAAGTTGGCTACCTCTTTCAGGGAACACCCTCTGACCATCATTGTTCTCAGTGGGGCTGGAGATGCACGCAGAAATTTCACTTTATTCCTCAAGTGTGTTACTTAAAGGAAGGAGGGAAGTTCTGATGTCTAACATGAACATTCTTTGGTGATTACTGGGGATTTGTTTGTTCAGCATCCAGTTCAACCTCTTACTAATGTGCTTCACTGTTCTTCAGAGTCTGGCAAGCTAAAATCTACATTTCTCAGCTTCCTTAGCAGCTATGTTCCAATATAATTTTGATTTAGGCTTCTATAGTCAAATGAACATGTATAAGATCTCATTGAGGTCAAAGAATGTTACATTATAAAACAAGGGTGAGAATAATACCTACTTCATTGGATTTGAAGTCCTTTAGAAATATGCATATATATATATATACATATATAAAATAGTGTACATATAACTACTATATACATACAAGGGTATAAACTATATATACTGTATAGCATATTATGAATACATATATATTTATACATATATGTCACATATATGTGTTAATAGTACATATATGTATATATAATGGAGTGCCTGGCTCACAGTAAGTAGTTAGTTATTATTAGCTATTACTATATCACTATTTATAAACATCTCCAAGTGATCTAAAATATAGCCAAGGTAGGAACCACTGATTTTATTTTTATATGCATTCATTTTTATTTTCCATTATGGTTTATCACAGAATACTGAATATAGCTCCCTGTGCTATATATTAGAATCTTATTTCTTATCCATTCTGAATGTAATACTACCAACCCCAGACTCCCATTTCATCCCTATCCCATCCTCTCTCCCCATTGCCAACCACAAGTCTCTTATCTATGAGTCTGCTTTTGTTGTATAGATAGGTTTATTTATGCCTTATTTTAGATTCCATATATAAGAGATATCAAATTGAAAGGTTGTCGGTGAACCACGGAAGGCCAGGATTCTTGGCCTCTGGAGGAGAAGAATTCAATCTGGGGCCAGTGACAAGGCTTGATTGCTCAAAGTTTTATTAAAGTATAAAAGAGAGAAATCTTCTGACATAGACATCAGAAGGGTACAAAAATAGTGCCCTCTGCTAGTCTTTAGCTGGATGTTATATAGATACTAGCAATCTGCTAATTAGAGACAGGAAATGTCTCAAAACTCAGAGACCGGCACCAGGCCCCTCACCCACAACATGCATTTTGAGATGACATTGGCACAAGGTGAGTTGTTCCAGGCCATAAAATGATTGACATGAATCTTGAAGAAAGGCAGGTTTCCAAGCAAATACAGTTTCATTAACATTGCTTAAGGGAACATTTGCATGAGTAAAACATACTGATTTTCCAAGTTCATTCTGAGCCTTAGGCGAGCCAACTTGAAGACAGAGTCTAGGGTATGTAGCTCATTAACATAGCTTAAGACAAGCATTTCCATAATAAAAATGCATTGGTTAGCTCAAGGTTTGAAAAAAGTTAAGTTCAGGTGAAACCAGGTGTACTCACGGCAACACAGAATTTTAAAAGAAACCTCTTTTTAAATTTGTATAGAGAAGGGGAAAAAATCTTAACAATTGTAGTTTGTTTCCTCCTGCTGCTTAAGAGAGAGATAAAAAATGTCTGACACTTGCAGCCTATTTCCTCCATTTGGAGAACCCTGGCCTTCCTGCTGGAGAAGGCAATGGCAACCCACTCCAGTACTCTTGCCTGGAAAATCCCATGGAAGAGCCTGGTAGGCTGCAGTCTATGGGGTCACTAAGAGTCGAACACGACTGGGCAACTTCACTTTCACTTTTCACTTGCATGCATTGGAGAAGGAAACGGCAACCCACTGCAGTGTTCTTGCCTGGAGAATCCCAAGGACGGGGGAGCCTAGTGGGCTGCCATCTATGGGGTCGCACAGAGTCGGACAAGACTGAAGCGACTTAGCAGCAGCAGCAGCAGGCCTTCCTGCCTGTTACCCTCTCAAAATGGTATTTGTCTTTCTCTTTCTAACTTACTTAACTTAAGTTAGAATAGGTAGTTAGAATAGGAAAAATGAGTGCAGAATAGCGGTGGCTAAAAGACAAGGAAGGGAAAAGCCCACGGAAATAGAACAAAGGAAGGTCCGAGGACTGGAGTGAGGACCTCAGGTAGAACAAACCTCCTGGCTGACCCAATTTACATAGAGAAGGCCCAAGGGGAGGGGAAAAATATATAAAAAGAAGAGCCAAAGGGGTGGGGCTCTTTCACCGGCATGCACTCTCTCTCTCTCTCTCTCTCTCTCTCTCTCTTTCTTTTCTTCGCATCTTTTGGGTCGGCACACCCTCACACCTTGAGGATGTGTTTTCCTTTATTTTCTAAATAAAACTGAGTTGTAACATGGAGCTGTAACACTGATATATCTGAGAGCTGAGACATGGTCTGTCCGAGAGCTGTGACACGCCAAGGGCTTTAACGTCCGTCGCTTCAAATTTTTGTTGTGATGGGACAGAACCGAGGAAATTACATACTCCTGGCCCTTTGGTTCCTCTTTTTATATGTTTTTTCCTCCCCCTGGGCCTGCCCTATGTAAATTGGGTAGGCCAGGAGTGCTGTTTGTTCTACCTGAGATCCTCATTCCAGTCCTCGGAACTTCCTTTGTTCTATTTTCATGGGCTTTTCCCTTCCTTGTCTTTGAAGTCATTGTTCTGTAATGCTGCTCTCTTTGCTGCCTGATTGACTGCTTGGTTCCCTCGTGCCAATTCCATGCTCCCTTTTTGGTGTCCTTTGCAGTGGGAGACTGAAACTTCAGCAGGCAGATGGACTGCCTTCAAGAGTCTAAGGATTTGATCACCAAATTTGATTGGGGACCCTCGGGTGGTCAAGCAGCCTCTTTCTTTCCAAATAGCAGCGTGTGCATGTAGCAACACAAAGGCATACTTGGAGTCAGTGTAAATGGCTATTCTATTTCCTTTGCCTAACTCTAAAGCTCGAGTCAGGGCTATGAGCTCAGCTAATTGGGTTGAAGTACCTGGTGGCAAAGGCTTAGCCTCTATGATCTCAAAATTGGAGACCACTGCATATCTGGCTCTTCTTTTTCCATCCAAGACAAAGCTGCTTCCATCAGTGTACCAGATTTCCTCAGGATTGGTCAGAGGATCTTCCGACAATTGCTCTTGGAGTTATGTCCAGTGGTCCAAGGTTTCTAGGCAAGAGTGAAAGAGGAGAAAGCCTTCGGGGGTAGGCAGTAGGGTGGCTGAGTTAAGAACGTCATAAGGGGATGAAATGAGGCCTGGATTTTCAATCAGCACTACTTGATATCTGAGGATTCTTTGATCAGACATCCATAAATGGCTTCTCCCACTTAGGAGTTGTTTCACTTGGTGGCTGGTAAAAATAGTTAATTTGCCCTCAAAAGAGAGTTTTAAAGCATCTTCTATCAAGATTGCAATAGCTGCAAAGTTTCAAAGGCAGGGAGAGATTTCTTCCAAATAAGGGAGGAGGACAGTCAAGGACCACTAGAAACTGGTGGGGAAATGTTTGTCCATCTCAGCAACAAAGTGCTCAGGTGAATCTTTTTGTAACTGTTTTTCCTGTAGCACCCCCAAATAGTACAGGTTTTGGAGGAGAAGGCTCAGGAGTAGGAGGTCAGGACAGAGTAGGTGGCCCCTGTGTCAACCAAGAAATTCTCAGACCTACCTGCCACATCTAGTTGCACCCTAGGTTCCAGCCCTGTGATGGTTATCTGTGACAGGTGGGCTTGCTGGAGTGGGCCACTGCTTCAGTCCTATTGAACCATCATGAGGGAAGGCTTGGTGCTAGACCTTAAGGCTCCTGGGTCCCGAGAGCAGAGTGCCACCCAATGTCCCAATCGATGGCATTTGTAGCAAGCCAATTTAGAAGACTTGTCATGGTTTGGACACTCTTTGGCCCAATGCCCCTCCTGTCTACAGATTAGGCATTTGCCTCATGCCTTATCCTTCAAGGACTTGGGATTTGCCATAGGGCTTCCCTGGAGGGAGGCCAGCATCTGGGCATGACTTGTCTCTTTCCTTTTCTCCCTCTCCTGGGCCTTGGCCTTCTTCTCCTGTTCTCTGTTATAAAAGGTATTGGTGGCTGTCTGGACCATCTCACCTAAAGAGGCAGCAGGGTCCAGCTGCTGTAGTTGTAACTTTATCCTGATGTCTAATGCACATTGGGACAGGAAGTCCAGATTGGTAAACTTTTGGAGGGCCTCTTTCAGTCTTTCCAAAAAGGCAATGGGGTTCTCATTGCGCTCCTGAGTTATTGCTGAGACTGGGCACAGTCCCACAAGTCCCACAAGAAGGTTTCCTTCTATTTCCATGGGTGGACTTCCTTAGGGGTGAGTCTTTTTTAGACTTACCTTACCCAGTACTGTTGCAACCTGAAAGCCAGGCATCCCTGGGTCAGGGTGCAGACCCCCAGGCAAGCTGAGGTGTGACAGTCTCCTGGAGATCAAATCCCCAGGCAGTTCAAGGCAGGTTGGCCTCCTGAGAATTGGGTCCCAGGGCAGGTTGAGGCGTGATGACCTACTGGGACCTCTGGACTGATGGATCCCCAAGCAGGTTGAGGCATGACAACCTTTTGAGGACAAGATCCCTAGGCAGATCAAGGCAGATTGACCTCCTGGGACCCCCGGACTGGAGTTGGGTGTCCCCTGGGCTCCAGTGTGATCAGTGCTGGGTAGGATTAAGGGGTTGTAATTTTAACTTATTGCCAGTTTGTTCACTGCAGGTGGGAATAGATATAATGTAAAGCAATCCAAGTCTGTGCCCTGAGACTGTGAACCTGGTGAAACAGCCATAAGCCTTATCCTCTTACTGCTCTAAGGAATTGTGAGTTAGTGATTTCCTCCCCTAGTCCTCCATAAGAGCAGTTAAGGTGTTTCCAATGGTAAGCATTTCATTGTCATAGACCCACTTTAGGTAATAACAGAAGTAATGACAAAGAAGTGGGTTATATGGCCCTGTTAGGGGCATTAACGTATTTTAATAATAGACTGGGTGGAGCAATGTTGCCTACAAGGGGGCAGGGTCCTGGATGTAGGAGTTAATAATTGGCTTAAGAACAAAATGGTAAGAGGCAACAGACCAGATGCTCCATAAAAGTGGAGTGGAGATTTGATCCGGGGTTATGTTTGTTACTTTAGGAGAAGGGTGATAAGAGTTTGGGCCCAAACAGCCTGCAGGGCTAACTTCCAAAGTGGCAAACATTATACCTGGAAGCCCAATTGCCTTTGAAGGGATGCCAACAGATGGACTTCTAGCAGGCATTTGTGCCTGTCGACCACCCTAGCAGGTTCACTGGGAGATGCTGGTGTTGCACATGTTGTAGGAAACATGGAAGATGAAGGCCTGACTATCTAGCGGGATTGGATATTATACAGTATTTCCCTCCCAGGGGCCAGCTATTTTCTGGTTGTCCCTCCAGAAGATTGTAGAGACAACACTGTGGGCCTGGATGGAGCTCAGGAAAGAGTATGAAACAGGAGGGAAGGGGGCAGGGCACAACGTTTGAAAGAATGACATAGAGCAAGGGCATAACATAAACAGATTAAAATCAATTGGGTCCAAGATGACAAGTCAAATTCAACTAAACCTTGATCCCCAGTCTATAAGCTAAATAACACACCCAGAAGTGGCAGGACAGTTCCAAGGCACTGTCAAAAGTGGGTGGTTCCCCAATGGTTGGGATGATCCTCCCACTCATTAGCGTATGAATTCACCCAGCTCACAAAAACTAGCCAGACTGAATTCCAAGGCCAAAGCCCTTTCCCTCAGCAAGGGCCCACACCATGCTGAGTGTGTTTGTCTTTGAATTCTAAAAAATCCACCTCTTACATATAGCTGTGTCTCTCACTGAATTTTTGCAATGAGAGATCAGAGCCTGGGCTTCATTAGGTCCTGAAGCCAGGCATCATGGGTTTTGGCCAGGCTCAAGTCTCGGGAGAGAGGAGCTGAAGGATGGGAGGAAAAAACAGTGGGGAAAACGTGCTAAGGAATCCCCTTCATAACCTGCCAGAAAATCTGCTAAATAACTGACCTGTGCTTACAGTTTTCATTGGCCTGGTCCTTGGCACAAAGAAGAGTAAGAACAGAACACCCACCAGCTTGGGTAACAGCTACTGGGATTCAGCAGATAGTGAAACCTTTCGGACATACTGAGGAGTAGCTTCTCCAAAGTTCCTTAACTGCCCCAACTGCTGCTCACCTGTTCACAGGGGTTTTGAGTAAACAAGAAATAAGAGATTGTAAAGGAATTAAGATTTTGTTAGGCATATGTCCCTCCAGCCATAGGAGCGAGGACCTCTTATCTTAACTGGAGGTCTTCTCAAATCTGAGACTGAGCCACATGAGCTTTCTGCTGAGTTTGTTTTTCACTGTTCTGGTTTCCAGTACACTGGGCTTCTTGTCATTTCCCCTGTGCTGGGTTTTCTTCGTGTTCTGCTTCCACTATGGGAGCTTTCCCCGAGTTGGACTACTGTTGTGCTTGGCCTCCTCCTTGCTGGGACCACGCCGAAGTTGTTTCAACCAGGTTAAATCAGAGTTACCGCACCATAGATGATAGGGGAATGTAATTTCCTTGGCTCTATCTCGTCACAACAAAAATTTGAAGTGATGGCTGTTATAGCCCTCGGTGCGTCACAGCTCTCGGACAGTGTTACAGCTCTGTGTTACAGCTCAGTTTTATTTAGAAAATAAAGGAAAATACATCCTTGAGGCGTGAGGGCATGCTGACCCAAAAGACATGAAGGGGAGAGAGAGAGCACACGCACGCATGTGCAAGAGAGAGCCCTGGTCCTTTGGCTCCTTTTTTTAATGGTTTTTCCTCCCCCTGGGCCTGCCCTGTGTAAATTGGGTCAGCCAGGAGTGCTGTTTGTTCTACCTGAGGTCCTCACTCCAGTCCTCGGACCTTCCTTTGTTCTATTTTCGCGGGCTTTTCCCTTCCTTGTCTTTTAGCCACCACCACTCTGGACTCCTTTTTCCTATTCTAACTACCTAACAATATGATAATCTCTAGCTGCATCCATATTGCCACAAATGGCATTATTGCATTCTTTTTTTATGGCTGAGTAACATTCCATTGTAAATATACCACATATTCTTTATCCATTCATCTGTCAATGGACATTTAGGTTGCTTCTGTGTTTTGGCTGTTGTGAACAGTGCTTCTGTGACCAAAGGTATGCATGTACCTTTTTGAATTAAAGTTTTGTCCAGGTTTATTTTCAGGTGTGGGGATTGCTGGACTGTATGGTAATTCTATATTTAATTTTCAGAGGAACCTCTATACTGTTTCCCATAGTGGCCATACCAGCTTGCATTTTCACTGACAGTATAGGAGGGGGAACCACTGATTTAGGGTCTTATAGCTATGCTAGAGTACATCATGAGAAATTCTGGGTTGGAGGAAGCACAAGCTGGAATCAAGATTACCAGCAGAAATATCAATAACCTCAGATATGAGATGACACCCCCCTTCATGGCAGACACTGAAGAAGAACTAAAGAGACTCTTGATGAAAATGAAAGAAGAGAGTGAAAAAGTTGGCTTAAAGCTCAACATTCAGAAAACTAAGATCATGGGATCCGGTCCCATCACTTCATGGCAAATAAATGAGGAAACAGTGGAAACAGTGGCAGATTTTATATTGGGAGGCTTCAAAATCACTGCAGATGGTGACTGCAGCCATGAAATTAAAAGACGCTTGCTCCTTGAAAGAAAAGTTATGACCAACCTAGACAGCATATTAAAAAGCAGAGACATAACTTTGCCAACAAAGGTCTGTCTAGTCAAAGCTATGGTTTTTCCAGTAGTCAGGTATGGATGTGAGAGTTGGACTATAAAGAATTCTGAGCACCTGAGAATTGATGTTTTTGAACTGTGGTGTTGGAGAAGACTCTTGAGAGTCCCTTGGACAGCAAGGAGGTCCAACCAATCCATCCTCAAGGAAATCAGTCCTGAATATTCATTGGAAGGACTGATGTTGAAGCTGAAACTCCAATACTTTGGCCACCTGATGTGAAGAACTGACTCATTTGAAAAGATTCTGATGCTGAGAACGGTTGAAGGTGGGAGAAGAAAGGGACGACAGAGGATGAGATGGTTGGATGGCATCACTGACTCAATGGACATGAGTAGGGTAAACTCCTGGGGTTGGTGATGGACAGGGAGGCCTGACTTGCTGCAGTCCATGGGGTCAGAAAGAGTCGGACACTACTGAGTGATTGAACTGAACTGAACTGAACTGAACTGAACTGAACTATGGTAAGGAATTTAAGCTTAAATTTAATGCAATTGGAAAATACTGAAGGACTTTAGGCAAAGAAATTGTATGACCTTGTTTATATTTTTTAAATATTTCTCAGGCTTCAGTGTAGAGAGCATTTGAGGGTGGGAGAAGAGCAGAAGGAAGAAAAGATGAGCATTACAGATGTTCATATAAGCAATGATGATAACAAAAAAATAATTGAGTTTGCTATATGTTTTGGAAATGGATATGACCAGCAGTGCTGATGGATTGAATGTAGGTAGGTCAGTGGCATGCCCAGTAAAAGTGAAAGTGAAAGTCACTCAGTTGTGTCCGATTCTTTGCGACCCCATGAACTATACAGTCCATGGAATTCTCCAGGCCAGAATACTGGAATGAGTAGCTGTTCCCTTCTCCAGGGAATCTTCCCAACCCAAAGATCTGCCCAAGACATTTCCAGTGAAAAGAATCAGGACCTCTGTGACTGCTAGGAAACTAAATAGCTTTGTTTAGGCTTCAGAGACAAAGCAGAGCAGAGCAGGCCTCCAACCTTGCTTCTAACCTGCCTGGACACTGCCCAAACTGTGAGTACCTGTGAGTGACTGCCCTGTGAGTGCCCTGACTGCCTCCTATAAGTGCAAGTCTTGAGGCACTGTAGACAAGATAGAGAATGGGTTTTGAGATTTTTGAGCCCCTGGAAGGGGTCTGGCCAAGCAAGCCCCAGGCTTAACAACATTCCAAGTTTTACATGATAAAACAAGCAGAATTAACAAGAAACCAGACCTGCAATATGCAGCTGATGATGATATCAGTTTGCATCCTGGGATTCTAAGTGGGAACCTTGAACTGCAATTTTTGAAGTCTCAACCAGAGGAGAAATGTGCTGCCTGGGACCTTTTCCCAGTGGGGACTCCAGATGTGCTGTGTGACAGGATTCCCAGTACTGAGTCTGGATGTTGGTCAAAACCCAATTTGGAGATCTATCCTTTGATGTTTCTGTTTCTCTTTTCTTGTAATGTTAGTGTGTTGAAAGTAAGCTAGATAATACTCTAATAAATATTGGCATTAATTATTTGTATATAATAAATGGCTTATTTTGTTTACAAATCTTATGAACTTGAGACAAAAGTGAATACTTTGGGCAAAACAGGGACATCTCTGACAGCATCTCTGTCTGCTAGACAAACTAACAATACCACTAGGTATCCTGGATCATAAGGGTAGCTTGCTCCATAAGCTTGACCAGCTGTAGAACTCTTTCTCCAGCATTTCTGTCTGCTAGACAAACTAACAATACCATTATGTATCCTGGATCATAAGGGTAGCTTGCTCCATAAGCTTGACCAGCTGTAGAACTCTTTCTCCAGGTCTGACTCAAAGCTTGCAGCCTAATGTGCTATTTTGTAAACAGATTGGAGCAGTGTGCACAAAAGTGGTTAGCGTTGCCTCTGAAATACAAAAATGTTCACCAAACATTGTTCCTTTCTTCATGAACAGTGAATGGCATAAGATGCAAAGTATGGAAATATGTCTAATTTTAAAGTCCCCAATGTGCCTCCTGAGAAATCTATATGCAGGTCAGGAAGAAACAGTTAGAACTGGACATGGAACAACAGACTGGTTCCAAATCAGGAAAGGAGTATGTCAAGGTGGTATATTGTCACCCTGCTTATTTAAATTATATGTAGAGTACATCATGAGAAACGCTGGGCTGGATGAAGCACAAGCTGGAATCAAGATTACCAGCAGAAATATCAATAACCTCAGATATGTAGATAACACCACACTTATGGCAGAAAGTGAAGAACTAAAGAGTCTCTTGATGGAAGTGAAAGAGGAGAATGAAAATGTTGTCTTAAAACTCAACATTCAGAAAACTAAGATCATGGAATCCAGTCCCTTCACTTCATGGCAAATAGATGGGAAACAGTGAGAGACTATTTTGGGGAGCTCCAAAATCATTGCAGATGGTGACTGCAGCCATTGAAATTAAAAGACACTTGCTCCTTGGAATAAAATTATGACCAACCTAGATAGCATATTAAAAAGCAGAAACATTACACTGCCAACAAAGGTCTGTCTAGTGAAAGCTATGATTTTTCCAGTAGTCATGTATGGATGTGAGAGTTGGACTACAAAGAAAGCTGAGCACCTGAGAATTGATGCTTTTGAACCGTGGTATTGGAGAAGACTCTTGAGAGTCCTTTGGACAGCAAGGAGATCCAACCAGTCCATCCTAAAGGAGATCAGTCCTGAATATTCATTGGAAGGACTGACGCTGAAGCTGAAACTCCAATACTTTGGCCACCTGATGCAAAGAACTGACTCATTGGAAAGAACCCTGATACTGGGAAAGATTGAAGGCAGGAGAAGAAGGGGACAATTTTTGTTTTCTGTCTTACTTTAGAGACGTTTTCAGTTACTATTGTTTCCAATCATTTCTCTGCCCAGTTCTCTCTTTCTTCTTGTGGGACCCCTAAAGATCTCCTACGGTGTTCTCAGCTTTTAAAAATTCTTTTTTCCTTTTCAGCTTGAGTAATTCCACTACCCATAGATCTGTTTCTCTGTCTCTTCTAATCTACTTTTGATTGCTTCTAGTATATTTGCTTTTTTTTTTTTTTCATGCCACAAAGCCTGGGTGATCTTAGTTCCCTGACCAGGAATCAAACCCAAGCCCTCAACAATGAAAGCACAGAGTCCTAATCATTGGGCTACCAGGGAATTACCTTTTTTGTTGTTGCTGCTTTTTCAATTATTTCTTTTTTAAAAAAAATATTTCTTTATTATTGTTGTTATTTTATTTATTTATTTAGCTATACTGCATGGCATGTGAAATCTTAGTTCTCTGACAAGGAACTGAATCTTTGTCTCTTGCATTGCAAGCATGAAGTATTAACCATTGGGCTACCAGGGAAGTCCCATAGTATATTTTTAAGTTCTGTTATTGTATTCTTCAGTTCTAAAGTTTGGCTCTTCCTTATATTGTCTAGCCTCTTTTTAAACTTCTCACAGTGTTCATCCATTCTTCTCCCAAGTTCTTTGAGCACCTTTGTCATCATTACTTTGAATTCTATATTGGGTAGATTGTTTATCTCCACTTTGATTGGTTCATCTTCTGGCGTTTTGCCTTATTCCTTCATTTGGAACCTATTACTTTGTCACTTTTCATTTTCCCTAATTCTCTGTGTTTATTTGTATATATTGGTTACATTTACTAAACTTGGAGAAGTGGCCTTATGTAAGCAATATCCTATTGGGCCCAGCAGCATACGCCCTTATGGTCACTTGAGCTGCATGATCTAAGGGTGTCCCCTATATGAGCTGAGAGGGCCTTTCTATTGTGGTCGGCCTGACTACTGTGGGTGTGCTGTTAGGCTGGGCTGTTTCCCAGCCCAGTTAGTTGTTAGGCCCAGCCTTGTGCACATGCTTCTGGACACTGGAGGGGGAAGCTAGGTCTCAGGGCAACTGGTTTTAGGTGAAAGGGGCTAGGGATGGTACCAGTCTGCCAGTGAGTGCAGCCGTGGCCTTCAGAGTTCCAGGGTTGAATGCAGGCCAAAGAGGTTCCAGGGTAGCTGGAAATGAGGCCTAGGGGCCCTAGGGTTAATTCATGGGCTGGCGCCCACTGGTAAGCAGGCTGAATACCTATGTGACTGACTACCTGCTCAGCCAGGAGGCTCCAAGGACTGGTGGCAACTGGGTGATGGGTGGGGCCAGGTCCTGGCACTAAAAGGCTAGAGGGAGGACTCCAAAATGTTTCCAGCCTCAGTGTCCGCATGGTAGAATGAGCTCCCCAAAGTAGCTACTTCCAGTGGCCATCCCCAGAGGGAATCCCACTTGCTTCCTGCCTCTCTTGGAAGCTCTCCATTATCAACAAGTAGGTCTGATGCATGCTCCATTAAATTACTGCCTCCTTGCTGGGTCTCAGAGCATGTGAGCTTTTGTGTGCACCCTTTAGAAGCAGAATCTCTGTTCCTACGGCCCTCCTGTTCCCTGTATGCAAGCCCTGCTGGTCTTCAAAACCAGACAATCTAGATGCTTGTCTTTTCAGGGCTGGAAAGACTTGTAGGGCTCAGGCCCCTCACATCTTGGGGAGAACCTCTGGATTTATGATTATTCCCTTATTTGTGACTATCTATCTCAGGGTGTGTTTCTTTGTTTGTTTTGTTTTTATCGTACTGTCTCTCTACCTCTCCTACTCTTTTCATTGTGGTTCCTTCTTTATATCTTTAGTTTGGGGGAATCCTTTTTCCTAGTCTTCAGGTCATTCTCATTTATAGTTTCTCTGTGTGTTAGTAACAGTCGTGTCCAACACTTTGCAACCCCATGGACTGTAGTCCACTAGGCTTCTCTATCCATGGAATTCTACAGGCAAGAATACTGGAGTGGGTAGTCATTCCCTTCTCCAGGGATCTTCCTACCTAGGGGCCAAACCAGGTCTCCTGCATTGCAGGCAGATTCTTTATTATCTGATACACCAGAGAAGCCCCAAATTTCTCTGTATACAGTTGTAATTTCAGTGTACCCATGGGAGGAGGTGAGCTCAACCTCTTCCTGCTCCATCTTAGCTACTCTCTCTCTCTGGCTGCTGCTGTTTTCTAGAGTCTTAACTAGCATGCATTCTCTGATGCTTGACACTGTTGGCTTCCCCCTCTTTCCTGGAATGCTCAGACTCCCTTAGCTTTGGTGAGATGGCACACTTCTGGTTTTCATACTTTCTCTGTTTACATTTTGATATCTATCTCCTTCCACTCATTGCATAATGAGTTTCCTGGAAAAAGCTGTACTTTCAGCCTCTGAAATGCTGGAAGTTTTAGGCTGAAAATTACTTGAAATACATTTTGGTTGCTTTTCTTTTATTCATTTCAACAACTTCCTTAGTCTAACCCTTGAGTTTTTTGAAAGAAACAAGCTGATGTAAGTTCTTGTTATGAGGTTATCTCAGAGTACATTGTCACCCACCCAGGTTGTTCTAGTATAGTACTCATTAATTACAAAACTCTCTTCTCAGACAAGTGTTTATCCAGAAGGATTCAACGTGTCCTATGTGTGCCTCTAAACGCCTCAGGAACATGCTGTGGGTGAACCTAGAAATCTGAGCCTGTAAGCAAATGCTGTATTTTCTACCTCTGAAAACTAGGTAGTTTCAGACTGAAAGTTATTTGAAATGCCCTTTGGTTGCTTTTCTTCTATTCGGTGCAACAATTTCCTTAGTGTAACCAGTGAGTCTTCTGAAAGAAAAAGCGGGCTAACAACTCCTTGTTAGGAGGACTCTCAAAGTACGTTTTCACCTAATTAGGGTGGTTACAGGTATAGTACTCATTAATCATAGAACTCTCTGCTCAAACAAGTGTTCTTACAGAAGGATCTAGTGTGTCCTGTTGGTGTCTCTACACTCTTCAGAAGCATGCTATGTGTGAACTTACCAATCAGAACCTCCTGACAAAAGCTGTATTTTCTGCCTCTGACAGCTTGGTAGATTTAGACTGAAAGTTACTTGAAAAACACTTTCATTGCTTTTATTTATTCAGTTCAACAACTTCTTTAGTCTAACCTTTGACCCTTGTGAAAGAAACAGGCTGATTGCTACTCCTTGTTAGGAGGTCAATTCAGAGTACATTTTCAACTAACCAGGTTAGTTATAGGTACAGTACTAACTAATCACAGAACTCTGCTCAAACCGGTATTAACACAGAGGATCTAGTGTCTCCTGTGTTTGTCTCTAAAATCCTCAGTAACATGCGGTGTGTAAACCTGGAAATCAGAGCCTATGGCTAAAGCTGTATTCTCTAATCCTGAAAGCTAGGTAGTATCAGACTGAAAGTTACTTGAAAAACTCTTCACTTGCTTTCCTTCTATTCAGTTCAACAGCTTCCTTATCTAACCCTTGAGTTTTTTGAAAGAAACAGGCTGCTTGCAACTCCTGTTAGGTCATCTCAGAGTACTTTTTTACCTAGCCAAGTTAGTTATAGTTATAGTACCAACTAATCACAGAGCTCTCTCTGCTCAAAAAAATTGTTCTCACAGAAGGATCCAGTGTGTCCTATGTGTGTCTCTAAAATCCTCAGCAACATGCTGTGTGTGAACCTGGAAATCTGAATCTATGGGCAAAAGATGTATTTTCTGCCTGTGAAAGTTCCAGACTGGAAGTTAATGAAATAACTTTTTGGTTTTTTTTTTTTTTTTTTTTCCCTATTCAGTGCAACAAGTTCCTTAGTATAATCAGTGAATTTTGTGAAAGAAACATGCTTCTTCCAACTCCTTGTTAGGAGGTCACCTCAGAGTACATTCACCTAACCAGGGTAGTAACAGGTATAGTACTAACTAATCACAGAACTCTCTGCTCAAACAACTGTTCTCTAGAAGGATCCAGTGTGCCCTGTTTGTGTCTATACACTCCTCAGAAATATGCTATGTGTGAACCTGGAAATCCAAGCCTCTTGGCTAAAGCTGTATTTTCTACTTGTGAAAAGTTGGTAGTTTTAGACTGACAATTACTTGAAAAACACTTTGATTGCTTTTCTTTTATTCAGTTCAACAGCTTCTTTAGTTTAACCCTTGAATTTTCTGAAAGAAACATGCTGCTTGAAGTTGCTTGCTGGGAGGTCTTCTCAGAGTACATTTTCACCTAACCAGGTTAGTATAGGTATAGTACTCACTAGTCACAGAACTCTCTGCTCAGACAAGTATTCACATAGAAGGATCCAGTGTGTCTCTAAACTTCTCAGGAACTTGCTGTGTGTGAACCTGGAAATCCAAACCCATTGGCAAAAGCTGTATTTTCTACCTTTGAAAGCTAGATATTTTCAGATTGAAAGTTACTTGAGGAGGAACAAAATGGTGGAGGAGTAGGTGGATGTGGAATGCATCTCTCTCCATGAATGCATCAGGAATACACATTCAGACACAGAAGTGCTTGCAGAACACCATCTGAGAGCAGGCAGGAGTACTTGACCACTGGAGAAGACAATCTAGAACCATGCAAAACTCTGTAGAATGAAGGAAGTAGGTGGGAAAAAAGGAGAGTTAGTTGGACTGGACCTGCCCTCAGCAGGTTGGGGAACAGAAGCAAGTTCCAATCCCCACAATGGGGCAATTGTTTAGAATAAAGGAGAAGCATATGAGGCTCGTAGTGAAGCAGCTTATTTGTGACAGTCTAAATAGAATGCGAATCACACAGACAATCCTTGCTGCAGCCATATGTGCCCTGGATAAGGACACGGGCCCCCTGAAAGACACAGCAGCTGGGAGCTGGAGTGCAGGGGTTGTGGAGCAATCCCGGGGCACAGTCTGCTGTTGACTGTGGGGAGATGACCCGCGAGGATGTGAGGGAGGAGACTGTGGTGGGAAATACCTGTGGAGGAAAACCAGGCAGGCATGGAGGCGAGGCAATACTGCTGAGTCACATGTGGGGGGTGGGGGGAAGTCATCACTGTAACATCTCTCTCCCCACATGCCGGTACCAGCAGCTGAACAGTAGAAAGGCTGGCCCTTCAAGCTCCTTGGCGCACTGAACACCAGAGTAGCATCCCATTCAGTTGTGCCCCTTTATATGCCTGTTGTGCTGAGCAACAGAGAAGGACCCCAGCCAGGGGAGCCCTCTAAATGCCTGCATAGGCAGAGCAGCAGAGAAGGACTAGACAGAGAGGCCTTCTGATTGCCAGCTGCCAGAGTCTAGAAAAAGACTGTAATAGGGCCATAGTTCCTGTGGCCAAGGCAGTCCATGTTCCTGACACATTGGTGCAGTCAGAGTCCCCACAACCCAAGCAGCTGTGCCATCTTCACACTCAATCCTCACTGGGCAGAGATGCCACAGGCTAGGAAAAGCCCTAATAGTGCCAGATCTCCTGTAACAATAGCCGCTGGCAGTCGGCATTGCCAGGATCCCTGTGATCCAAGTAACTGCTCCACCTCTATGGATGATCTGCACTGGGACAGAGATGCTAGAGGCTAGAAAAAGTTCTGCATCTGTGTACGCAAGGTCACTTTGGTCATGAACAACTGTTTATGACCCTGTGGACTGTGGCCTGCCAGCCTTCTCTGTCCATGGGATTTTCCAGGCAAGAATAGTGAAGTGGGTTGCCATACCTTTCTAGAGCACCATATTTCCTGCTGCCCTAGCCACCAGCTCCCCTGAGTACCTGATGCTGCCAGTGCTCCGATGATCCAAGCAGCTGTGGCACCTCCACACCTGGCCCTCATTGGAGTACACCCAAGGCCTCCAGAGCAGTCTCAGGAGCAACCCCCTGTGGACGACTCACGTGCAGAGGTGTCAATAAAACCACAATTGAAACCCAGGGGCAGGGTGGCTAAGGAAGAGGACCCCAAACCTTCCCACCAGCTGTACAAGCTTTAGATTAAATCCACACGATCAACTAGGCAGACTCTGTGTCTGTGGAATATAAAAAAGGGCAATAAGAGTTTTCACAAAAGAAAACACACTAGTTCTGACAGTGTGGACCTTGGAGGCTAGAACACACAGGAGTAGGACCAGATTAAAGTCTGAGCTGCCCCCACAGCAGGTCCAGAGACCAGCCCAGTGTTGGAGGGCGTCCTAGGGAGGTGAGATGGCCTGTGACTCCCAGTGAGGAAAGGACACTGACAGCAGAGACACAAGGAAGACATTTATTATTCTTATATTTTGACATGTTCTGCAATTGCTTCTGGATTTTTTTTTCCCTTTTTCCCCCTCTGGTGTTGTAGTTGTCAATTTCATTAGTACTATTACATTTATTTACGCTTTTGAGAATTTCTTATCACAATTTTTATCTCTGTTATATACTTCTGCCTCTACATTGGCCTTTTTTGGCTCTGTAGGGTTTTCATCTCTTTTTTCTTTTTTTCTCTCTCATTTTTTAAACTTTTAATTTTTAAAATTTATTATTTTTTCCACACTTATTCCTTTGTTTGCCTTTCCTACTGTTCTTTTCCCATTGCAGTTGATCTTTAATAGATATAAATTTTCTTGATCTACCTCTATTTAACTTTGCATCTATTCTTTCTTTCTTTTCTTTCTTTTTTCTCACCATATTTATTAGTTTGCTTTGCTTTCATTGTTTTATTCCCCAGTTGTCTCTTCCCTTCAGTGTTGTTTTTCAGTTTGTGCTTTTGTTAGTTTTGTTCTTAACTGATGGATATCATTTTTGTTTTCCTTTGTTTGCTGGGTCAATCTGTTGTACTATTTTTTTTCTGGACTGTTTTGGTTTTGCTTATGGGTGGATATGTATGTGTGTATATTCAATTGTTTTAGCTATTATTTGCCAGATTTTGTAATTGCCATTTGTCTGGGGTGCATCTTTTGTTTCTCATTTTTACGTATTTGTTTTCATCTTACTTAATACCATAACAAACCTCCTGTGGAATCTCCATTCCTGGACAGAGATCAATCTCTGAGCCTTTGGAGTGGGAGCACTGACTGCAAGACCCTAGACTATCATAGAACTCCTCACCCTAGGGAGTGTCATATAATGAGAATTCCCATAAAGGCAACCACTTGTATACAAGACCCAGCCTCACTCAACTGCCAGCAGCACCCTGTATAGGACACCTCATCCAAACAACAAAGACAAAAATAAAAACCCAATCATCAGCAGACAGGATTACAACCTCACTAAGCCCTGGTCATTGGATGAAAAAATTCAACCTCAAAGTCTGGGAAAAGGAGATCTTTAATGCCACAAATTAAAAAAATAATAATAATAATGAAAAGGCAGAGAAATACTGTGCAAATGAACAACCTAGAAACACACAAGTCCAAATAAAGAGGAAATAGTTAAGTGACCTGAAAAAGAGTTCAGAATAATGATAATAAAGATAATCCAAAACCTTGAAAACAGAATGGAGAAAATGCAAGACTCAACTGACAAAGACCTAGAAGAAATAAAGAATAAACAAACAGAGACAAACAACACAATTACTGAAATTCAAAATACTCTAGAAGGAATCAATAGCAGAATATCTGAGGCAGAAGAACAAATAAGTGAACTGAAAGTTTGAATGGTAGAAATAATGGTTGAAAAGCAGAATAAAGTAAAAGAATAAAGAATGAAAAAAAAACCTGAGGATAGTCTCAGAGACCTCTGGGACAATATTAAGCAAAGCAACATTCAAATTATAGGAGTCCTAGAAGAAGAGAAAAAGAAAGGGTATGAAAAAATTTTTTTGAAGAGATTATAGTTGAAAATTTCTCCAACCTGAGAAAAGAAATAGTCCATCAAGTACAAGAAGCATAAAGACTCCCATACAAGATAAACCCAAGGAAACACTCCAAGACACATACTAATAAAACTAGCAAAGATTAAGCACAAAGAAAGAATATTAAAAGCAGCAAGGAAAAGCAACAGGTAACATAGGGGAAACCCCATACGTTTAACAGCTGATCTTTCAGCAGAAACTCTGCAGACCAGAAGGGAATGGCAGGACATATTTAAAGTACTGAAATGGAAAAATCTTCAACCAAGATTTCTCTACCCAGCAAGGGTCTCATTCAAAATTGATGGAGAAATCAAAAGCTTTACAGACAAGCAAAAGTTAAGAGAATTTAGTTCCACTAAACCAGCTTTACATCAAATGTTAAAGAGACTTATATAGTCAGGAAATACAAGAGAAGAAAAAGACCTTTTAAAAAAGCTCAATTAAGAAAATGGCAATATATATATCACATATATACTTCATATTGATATATGAAGTATATCATACATACATACAAATATGTTCATATTGATATATGAACACATATATCAATAATTATTTTAAATGAAAATAAATTAAATGCCCCAACCAAAACACACAGAGTGGATGAATAGGTCCGAGACCATATATGAGTCTACAAGAAACCCACTTCAGACATAAAGACACATATAGACTAAAAGGGAGAGGATGGAAAACTATACTCCATCCAAATGGAAATCAAAAGACAGTTGGAGTAGCAATCCTCATATCAGACAAAACAGACCTTAAAATAAAGAATATTACAAGAGATAAGGAATGACACTACATAATGATCAAGGAATCAGTCCAAGTGAAGACATAACAATTGTAAATATCTATGCACCCTACATAGGAGCCCCTCAATACACAAGACAAGTACTAACAGACATAAAAATAGAAATTGACAGTAACATAATAATAGTAGGAGACTTTAGCACCCCACTTACAACAATGGACAGATCATCAAAATAGAAAAAAAGGAAACACAAGCCTTAAATGTATTAGATCAGAGGGATCTCACTGATATCCTTAGGACATTCCATCCAAATGCAGAAGAATACACTTTCTTCTCAAGTGCACATGGAACATTCTCCAGGGCATAGGCTACCACATCTTTGGTCACACAAATCAAGCCTCAGTAAATTTAAGAAAATTGAAATCATATCAAGCATCTCTTCTGACCACAATACTATGAGACTAGTTATCAACTGCAAGAATATAACTGTAACACACACACACACACACACACACAAATACTTGAAGATCAAAAAACACATTCTAAATTCTAAACAAGCAGGTTACTGAAGAAATCAAAAGGAAAATTTAAAAACTCCTAGAAACAAATGACAATGAATGCATGACAACTCAAAACCTATGGGATGTGGGAAAAAACAGTTCTAAGAGGGAAGCTTATAGCAATACAATCCTACCTCAATAAACAAGGAAAACATTGAATAGACACCCTAACTTGACACCTAAAGCAACTGGAAAAAGAATAACAAAAAAAACCCCAAAGTTAGCAGAAGGAAAGAAATCATAAAGATCAGAGCAGAAATAATTGAAAAAGAAAGAAACAATAGTAATGATTAACAAACTAAAAGCAGGTTCTCTGAGAAGATAAACGAAAGAGACAAACGTTTAGCCAGACTCATCAAGGTTTATAATAGCCAGGACATGGAAGCAACCTAGATGCCCATCAGCAGATGAATGGATAAGGAAGCTGTGGTACATATACACCATGGAATATTACTCAGCCATTAAAAAGAATTCATTTGAACCAGTCCTAATGAGATGGATGAAGCTGGAGCCCATTATACAGAGTGAAGTAAGCCAGAAAGATAAAGAACATTACAGCATACTAACACATATATATGGAATTTAGAAAGGTGATAACGATAACCCTATATGCAAAACAGAAAAAGAGACACAGAAATACAGAACAGACTTTTGAACTTTGTGGGAGAATGTGAGGGTGGGATATTTCAAAAGAACAGCATGTATACTATCTATGGTGAAACAGATCACCAGCCCAGGTGGGATGCATGAGACAAGTGCTCCGGCCTGGTGCACTGGGAAGACCCAGAGGAATCGGGTGGAGAGGGAGGTGGGAGGGGGGATCGGGATTGGGAATACATGTAAATCCATGGCTGATTCATATCAATGTATGACAAAACCCACTGGAAAAAAAATAATAATAATAAAAAAAAATTAAAAAAATTAAAAAAAAAGATGAGAAAAAAAAAGAAAAGAAAAGAAAAACAAATCAACAAAATTAAAAATAAAAAGGAGCAGTTACAACAGACAATGCAGAAATACAAAGGATTATAAAAGACTATTATGAGCAACTATATAGCAATAAAATGGGCAACCTGGAGGTAATGGAAAGATTTTTAGAAATGTTCAATCTTCCAAGACTGAACCAGGAGGAAATAGAATTTATGAACAACCCAATTATGAACACTGAAATCAAAACTGTGATAAAAAAAATCTCCCCCCAAAAAATAAAAGTCCAGGGCCCAGTGACTACACGGGTGAGTTCTATCAAGCATTTAGAGAAGAGCTAATGCCTATCCTTCTAAAACTCTTTCAAAAAATTGCAGAACCCTTCCAAATTCATTCTAGGAGGTCACCATCACCCTGATACCAAAACCAGGCAAAGTCAACACAAAAAAAGAAAACTACAGACCAATATCACTGACGAACATAGATGCAAAAATCCTCAACAAAATTCTAGCAAACATAATTCAACAACACATTAAAAAGCTCATGCATGTTGATCAAGTTGGATTTATCCCAGGAATGCAAGGATTCTTCAATATACACAAATCAGTGTGATAAACCATATTAACAAATTGAAACATACAAACTATATGATAATCTCAATAGATGCAGGAAAAGCCTCTGATAAAATTCAGCACCTACTTATGATTAAAAAAAAAAAAAAAAAACTTTTTCAAAAATGGGCATAGGAGGAACCTACCTCAACATATCTAGGCCATATAAGATAAACCCACAGCAAACCTTATTCTCAATGGTGAAAAACTGAAAGCATTCCCTCTAAGATCAGGAACAAGACAAGGGTGCCCACTCTCATCACTATTATACAACATAGTTTTGCAAGTCCTAACTATGGCAATCAGAGAAGAAGAAGAAATAAAAGGAATCCAGATTGGAAAAGAAGTCACTCTCTCACTGTTTGCAGATGACATGATACTATACATAGAAAACCCTGAAGATACTATCAGAAAATTACTAGAGCTAATCAGTGAATTTAGCAAAGTAGTGGGATAAAAAAATCAATACATAGAAAATACTACCAGTGAAAAATGAGAAAGAGAAATTAAAGAATCAATCCCATTCATGATTGCAACAAAAAGAATAAAATATCTATCAATAAACCTACCTAAGGAGACAAAATAACTGTATACAGAAAATTATAAGACACTGAAGAAAGAAATCAAAGATGACGTAAACAGATGGAGAGCTATCCCATGCGCCTGGGTTGGAAGAATCAATATTGGGAAAATGACTATACTACCAAATGCAATCTACAGATTCAATGCAATCCCTAAAAAATTACCAACAGCATTTTTCACAGAGCTAGAACAACTTTTACTAGGAGTCAAATAAGGTCTTTATTGGTGGTTTAGTTGTTAAGTCGTGTCCAACTCTTGCAACCCCATGGACTGTTGTCCACCAGCTTCCTCTGTCCATGGGATTTTCCAGACAAAAATACTGGAGTGAGTTGCCATTTCCTTCTCCATGGCATCTTCCTGACCTGGGTATTGAACCCCAGTCTCCTGCACTGCAGGAAGATTCTTTACTGACTGAGCTACTAGGAAGGTCTTGAACTAGAACAAAGAATTTCACAATGCATATGGAAACAGAAAAGACCCCAAATAGACAAAGCAGTTTTGAGAAAGAAGAATGGAGCTGGAGGAATCAACCTTCCTGACTTCAGACTATACTACAAAGCTACAGTCATCAAAAGAGTATAATAATGGCACAAAAACAGAAATATAGACCAATGGACCAAGATAGAGCCCAGAGATGAAACCATGCACCTATGGGTACCTTATTTTTGATAAAGGATGCAAGAATATACAATGGGGCAAAGATAGCCTCTTCAATAAGTGGTGATAGGAAAACTGGACAGCTATGTATAAAGCAATGAAATTAGAATACTCCTAACACCTTACACAAAGATAAACTCAAACTGGATTAAAGATTAAATGTAAGACCAGAAACTATAAAACTCTTTGAGGAGAACATAGGCAGAACATTAGATGACATAAATCAAAGCAAGATCCTCCATGACAAACCTCTTAGAGTAATGGAAATAAAAACAAAAATAAACAAGTGACACCTAGTTAAACTTAAAAGCTTTTGCACAGCAAAGGAAACTATAAACCAGGTGAAAAGACAACCCTCAGAATGGGAGAAAATAGTATAAAAAAAAAAAACTGAAATGAAATAACTGACAAAGGATTAATTTCCAAAATATACAAGCAGCTCATTCAAGTCAATACTAGAAAAACACACAACCCAATCAAAAAGTGGGGGAAAAGACCTAAACAGCCGTTTCTATAAAGAAGACACACAGATGGCTAACAAACATGAAAAGATGCTCAACATCATTCATTATTCAATTCAGTTCAGTCGTTCAGTCGTGTCCGACTCTTTGTGACCCCATGAATCACAGCACGCCTGGCCTCCCTGTCCATCACCAACTCCTGGGGTTTACTCAAACTCACATCCATCGAGTTGGTGATGCCATCCAGTCATCTCATCCTCTGTCGTCCCCTTCTCCTCCTGCCCCCAATCCCTCCCAGCATCAGGGTCTTTTCCAGTGAGTTATTAGAGAAACACAAATAAAAACTACAACTAAAAAAAAAAAAACTACAACTACCTCACACCAGTCAGAATGGCCATCATCAAAAAGTCTATAAATGATAAATGCTGGAGAGGGCGTGGAGAAAAGGGAATCCTCTTCCACTGTCGGTGGGAATGTAAATTGATACAGCCACTTTGGAAATGGTAAGGAGATTCATTTAAAAACTAGGAATAAAGCCACCATATGACACAGCAATCCCACTACTGGGCATATACCCTGAGGAAGACAAAACTGAAAAAGACATGTGTACCCCAATGTTCACTGTAGCACTATATACGATAGCTAGAACATGGAAGCAACTTAGATGTCCATCAACAGGTGAATGGATAAAGAAGCTGTGGTATATATATACAATGGAATATTACTCAGTCATAAAAAGGAATGCATTTGAGTCAGTTTTAATGAGATGATGAACCTGGAGCCTATTATACAGAGTGAAGTAAGTCAGAAATAGAAAGATAGATATCATATGCTAACACATATATATGGAATCTAGAAAGATTGTACTGATAAATTTATTTGCAGGGCAACCATGGAGACTCAGACATAGAAAATAGACTTATGGACATGAGGGCAGTGCAGGGGGAGGAAAGAAAGGGTAAGATGTATATAGAGAGTAACACATAAACTTACATTGCTATGTGTAAAATAGATAACCAATGGGAATTTGTTGTATGACTCAGGGGACTCAAACACAGGCTCTGTAACAACCTAGAGGGGTAGGGTGGGGAGGAAGATTTAAGAGGGAGGGAACATATGTATACCTATGGCTGATTCATGTTGATATTCAGCAGAAAACAAAAAAAAATCTGTATTATCTTTCTATTAAAAATAAATAAGTTTTTAAAAACAGAAACTTACATGAAAAACTCTTGGCTTGCATTTCTTCTATTCAGTTGAACAAATTCCTTATCTAACATTTGAGTTTTTTGAAAAAAACAGGCTGCTTGCAACTCCTTCTTAAGAGGTCATCTCAGGGTACATTTTCACTTAACCAGGTTAGTTGTAGGTATAATAATAACTAATCACAAAGCACTTTGTTCAAACAAGTGTTCACACAGAAGTATCCATTGTGTCCTGTGTGTGTCTCTGAACTGCTCAGGAACATGCTATGTGTGAACCTGTAAATCACAGCCTGTGGCAAAACTGTATATTCTGCCCATGGAAGCTAGGCAGTTTTAGACTCAAAGTTGCTTGGTTTGCCTTTCTTTTATTCATTTCAACAACTTCCTTATCTAATCCTTGAGGTTTTTGAAAGAAACAAGCTTCCTGAAACTCCTTGTTAGTTCATCTCAGAATGTATTTTCACCTAACCAGAGTGGTTATTGGCATAGTACTAACTATCCTAGAACTCACTGCTCAAACAAGTGTTCTCACAGAAGAATCCAGTGAGTCCTGTTTGGGTCCCTACACTCTTCAGAAACATACTGTGTAGGAACCTGGAAATCTTAGTCTGTTGGTAAAACTTTATTTTCTGCCTCTGAAAGCTAGGCAGTTTTAGACTGAAAGTTACTTGATAAGCACCTTGGTTGTTGTTTTTTTATTCAGTTCAACAACTTCCTGAGTATGACCCTTGAGTTTTCTGAAAGAAACAGGTTGCTTGCAACTCCTGGTTAGGAGGTCATCTTACACTACAATCTCATCTAACCAGGATAGTGAGATGTATGGCACTTATCACTCATTACTCACAGAACACTCTGTGGAAACAAGTATTCTTACGGATGGGTCCAGTGTGTCTTATGTGGACCTTTATACTGCTTGGAACTTGAAGGAATACATTCTGTGTGTGGGAATTGGGGCTTGCTGGCAAAAGCAGTACTTTTCTCCTGTGAAAGTTAGATAGCTGAGGCCTAAAAGCTGCCCAAAAAACACTCTGATTTCTTTTCTTCTATTCATTGCAGTGATATCTTTAGTCAAATGATAATTTTTCCTAAAGAAACAGGCTGTTTTCAACTCCTTGCCAGGAGGTCTTCTCACAGTAGTTTTGTCTAACCAGGGCAATAGTAGGTATGACATTCACCACTCACAGAATGCTCTGCAAAAAATAAGTTTTCTTATAGAAAGATCCAGTGTATCTTTGGTGTGTCTTTCCACTGCTGTGAAAATGCAGGGAAATATGCTATTTGTGAACCTGAGTGTGGCAGGTTGGATATTGGTGACAGGGGTAGACATTTTCCAGGTGTATTGCAATGAGGGTAGTAGGTGTGTAGAAGGGTATATTGGGTGAGGAAGGTAGGGGCTGTTAGGGAAAAGCAGGTAGGCATGAGGTAAGGCAAGTTGGGATGAGGTGGGTAGGTATGTAGTGTGGTGGTTTGGGGTGAAGAGAGTGAGAGGGTAACAGGCAGGAAGGCCAGGGGTCTCCAAATGGAGAAAATAGTTTGCAAGTGTCAGACATTTTTTATCTCTCTCTTAAGCGACAGGAAGAAACAAACTAGCGATAAATATATATATATATATATATATATTTTTTTTTTCCCCTTCTCTATACAAATTTAAAAGGAGGTTTCTCTTATAATACTGTGTTGCCATAATGATACCTGGTTCCACCTGAAGTTAGCTATTCTCAAACCTTGAGTTAACCAATGTATTTTTCTTATGAAAATGTTTGTCTTAAGCTATGCTAATGTACTATGCATTTACCCCAGACTCTGTCTTCAAGTCGGTTCAGCCTAATGGTTCAGAACTGACTTGACAAACCATTATGTTATACTCAGACATTGTTCCCCTAATCTATGTAAACGAAACTATTTGTATGGTAATCTGCCATTCTACAAGATTCAAGTCAATCGTTTCATGGCCCCAGGATGATTAGTCGGGTGCCAAGATTATCCCAAAATACATTTTATGGATGAGGGACCTGGTGCCATTCTGAATTTTAAGACATTCCTTCCTTTCTTTAACAGACTGTCAATACTTTTGCCTGGAAAATCCCGTGGACGGAGGAGCCTGGTAGGCTGCAGACCATGGGGTCACTAAGAGTTGAACATGACTGAGCGACTTCACATTCACTTTTCACTTTCATGCATTGGAGAAGAAAATGGCAACCCAATCCAGTATTGTCCCCTGGAGAATCCCAGGGACAGGGGAGCCTGGTGGGCTGCTGTCTGTGGGGTCACACAGAGTCAGACACGACTGAAGCGACTTAGCAGCAGCAGCAGCAGCAGTGACTATTTAACATCCACCTGAAGACTAGCAGGGGGGCACTCTTTCTGCCCTCTTCTGATGCCTATGTCAGAAGCTTTCTCTATCTCCTTTATACTTTAATAAAACTTTATTACACAAAAACTCTGCACAATCAAGCCTCCTCTCTGGCCCCAGGTTGAATTCTTCTCTGGAGGCCAAGAATCCTGGCGTCTTTTGGTGGATCAACAACAACCTTTCAAGAGCAGATGTGAGGTGGTATGGGCTGGGGTGAGAAGGATGGCATGTTGTGGTTGTTGTGGTAATATGAGTAGGGGTGTGATGTGGCCAGTTGTGGCAAGGCAGCTAGGCAAGCACAGGTTAGGTTGAGGCAGGCAGGTTTGTGTCATTGAAGAACAGGTAAGGCATGGTGAGTGTGTATGATAAGGGTGGGTTGGATCAAGGCTGCTAGGCCTCCAGAGTATCAGTGTGGGCTGAAGCAGGTAAGTATATTGTTGGATGGGTTGTGGAGAGGCAGGTAGGAGTGTGATGGTGTGATTTGGGCAAGGTAGGTAGGTGTGAGGAGGTGTGAGTTCATGACATATGAGTGGGCATGTTGTGGGGTGTTGTGTAGAGTTGTGTTGGCATGTGACACTGTGGAATGGAAAAAGTTGGGAGGGGTGTGGCAAAGCAAGTTGGGGTGACAGGTTTAAGCTTGTGGCAGGGTGGACTGGGGTGTTGGGGTACATATTTGTGGGACAGGTTTGGGTGATGTGGGTGGGCATGTAACAAGGTAGGGTGGCAGAAGGAATACAGGCATAACAGGGCAGCTAGAGGGAAGATGGGTAGGCCTGTCAAGGCGCATGTTGGGATTAGGCAGGTTAACATGTGTTGGGGTAGGTTAGGCTGACTAACCTAGGCTGACTATGTGTGTGGTGAGGTGGGTTAAGAATAGGCAGGTAGGCATATAGCAGAATAGCTTGGGGCAAGGTAAGCATGCACATGGCTGGGCCAGTTCAGGCAAGGAAGGTAGGCATGTTATGTGGTGGTTTGGTGTGTGGTGGGTAGATGTGTGGCAGAAAGGATTGAGATAGGGTGGGTAGCCATGTGGTGGAGGGGTTTGGGGAGGTGGGTAGGCATGAGGAGGTGCAGGTTTGAAAAGGTAGGTTGGTGTGTGGCAGGGTAGGTTATGGTGGCGGGTGTAAGCATGTGGCAGGATGTGTTAAGGAGAGATGGCGTGTAAGGTAGGCATTTGCTGGGCAGGTTGGTGCCTGGTGAGTAGATATGTGGTGGGACAGTTTAGGATGATGCAAATAGGCATGTTACAGGGCAAGGCAGGATGTGGTAGTAGGTTTGTAGCAGGTTGCATTGAAATTAGGCCAGTAGGCATGTAGAGGAACATGCTGGAGCAACTCGTGTATGTGTGTTTCGGGGCAAATTGCGGTAAAGCATGTAGGCATGGGGCAGGACTGCTTGGGGTGAGGGGTTAGGGGTGTGGCAGAGCAGGTTAAAGCGTGGTGATAAGCATGTTGGAGGACAGGTTGGGATGAAGCCTACCTAAGTGTCTGGCATGCCAGTTTGGGGTAAGGCAGGTAGGCAAGTGGCTGGGCAGTTAGGGATGACAGGTTAAGCATGTGGCAGGGCAGATTGGGTGGTGGGTGGCCATTTGTCAGATGGATAAGGCCATTGGATAAGGTGGGTGGGCATGTGAAAAGGCAGGTTTGGGTGCCACATGGAGGTGTATTGTGGGGCAGGTTAAGGATAGACAGTAAACATGTGGTGGGGTGGGGTAGGGCCAATTGATAGGCATGTGACATGGTGGGTTTGGAAACAGGAGTAGGCATGTGGTGGGGCAAGTTAGAGTGAGGCGGCAGTAGGCATGTGACTGGGCAGGTTTCAGTGAATCTGGCAGATGTTTGGCATTGCAGACTGGGGTGGCATGTGTAGTTTTGTGGGAGGAAGCTATGGCAAGGCACGTTTTCATGTGGTGAAGTTGGCTGGGGCAAAGCATGTAGGCCTCTGGTCGGGTTCATTGAAGTGAGGCAGCTAGGAGTATGCAGAGCCCAGTTGGGGTGAGGTGGTTATGTATGCAGGAGACGGGTTGGAGAGAGGCGGATTGGCATGTCATGAGGCAGGTTGGGATAAGGATGATCAACATGTAGAGAGGCAGGTGGGTATGAGGTGGGTAGGTTTGTGGCAGGGCGGGTTGAGGTGAGGCAGGTAGATACGAGTCAGAGCAGGTTGGCAAGAGGTGGTTAGGCGTGTTAGATGGGAGATTTGAAATGAATAGTGTAGGAGTTTGGTGCACCTGACTGGGACAAATGTGTTGGTGAAGGTTGGATGGGTTCAGCAAGGCAGGTAGGCATGTGGTGAGGTGGTTTGGTGCAAGGCAGGGTGGCCTGGGTGGTTAGGTGTATGGAGGGTGTGATGGATAAATCAGGTAGGTCTGTGAAGGGATGGCAGGTAGGTTTGTGGTGGGGTGGACTGTGGCAAGGTAGGTAGGGGAGTATAAGCACAAGTTGGGGAGAAGAGAGTAAGCATGTGGTAGGGCATGTTGGGGCAGAGTGTGTACGTGTGAGATGAGACATGTTGGCTGAAGCAGGTAGGCATATCAAAGGTTAAGTCCATGTAATGTGGGTAGGCTTGTTGTGGGGTATGTTGGGGTGAGTTGTGTTGCCATGTGACAAGGTGAGGTGTGAGGCTGGTCTGCACGTGTCAAGGTGGGTTGGGTTGAGTTGGGTAGGTGTGTGGCAGTACAGGTTGCAGCAAGGTGGGTAAACATGTGTCAGACTGGTTTGACAATAAGAGGATAGGTGTATGGCAGAGTTTTGTGGTGAATAGGGTAGGGCATTTGGCACTGTAGATTGGGCAAAACGGGTAAGCGTTGGCTGGACAGGTTCAGCGAGGCAGGCAAGCATGTATCAGGGTGGGTTGGGCAATGCAGGCAGGTGTTTGGAGGGAAAATTGGTGTGGGGTAGGTAGGCATAGGCTGGGCAGTTTAGGGTGGTGGGGGTAGGTGTGTGGTGGGGCTGGTTAAGGTGATGCAGGTATGCACGTGGTGGGGCAGGTTGTAGTGAAGTGGGTAGACAAGTGGTGGGGCATATTGAGGTGGTGGAGGCCGGTGTGTTTCTGAGCACACTGGGGCAAGGCTGTTAGACCTGTGTCAAAATGAGTTGAGATGTGGCCACCTGGCTTGTGGCAGTGTAGCATATGGCAGGGCAAGTGGGCATGTGGAGTGACAGATTCAGGTTAGGTGGTTAGGTTCTGGTTGGGCAGGCTGGGGTGAGGCAGGAGGGCCTGTGACAGGGTAGGTTAGGGTGAGGTGGGCTGGAACGTTACCAGGTGGGTTGGTAGGGTGCATGTAGGTGAGGTATGTTGTGGTGAGGTGGGTAGGCAAGTGGCGGGGCTGGTAGGGGTGATGAGGTTAAGCATGTGGCAGGGCACACTGGGGTAACAGCGATAGGCACTTGTCAGGTGAGGTGGGGCCAGGCAGTTGCACAAGTGGAGGGTCAGGATAGGGTGTCATGTGTAGGCGGGGGGGTGGTAGGCAAGGGGTGAGACAGGTTTGGGCAAGGCACATAGGTGTGTGGTGGGACAAGTTGAGGCGAGGAGGTAGGCGTGTGGCATTGCAGGTTGGGGTGGCAGGTGTCAGTGTGTTTCAGAGGGTTAAGGCAAGGCGGGTTTCTGTTTTTCAGTGCGGGCTGAGATAAAGCAAGTAGGCCTATGGTGGGGTCTATTGGAATGAGTCAGTTATGCATGTGGCAAGGCCAGCTGGGGCTAGGTGGCTATACACATAGGGGATTTGTTGGGGTGAGGTGGGTAGGCATGTGGCAAGGCATGTTAAGGTGAGATGTATAGGCTTATTACCAGGTGGGTTGGCAGGAGGCATATAGCTGTGTGGTGGGGCATGTTGGAGTGAGGTAGGTAGGCTTGTGGTATGGCTATTTGGTACAAGGTGGGGTGTGTGCTGTGGGGTGGATTGGGGAGAGGTGGTTAGGTGTGTAATTGGGTGTGATGGGCAAAATGGGTAGGCATATGGAGGGGTAAGTCAGTGCAAGGCGGATAGGCCTTTGGTGCGGCAGGTTGGGATGAAGTGGGTAGGCAAGTTTAAGTGCAGGTTTTAAGAAGGAAGTTGGCATATGGAGGGATGGATTTTCATGTGGTAGTGTGGATTGTGGTGCAGTAGGTAGGCCTGTGGTGGGGTCCTTTGGAGTGAGTCAGCTAGGCATGTGGCAGTGTCAGCTGTGTTGAGTTGGCTATGCATCTTGGGGGTGGGTTCAGGTGAGGTTTCTCAATGTGTGGTGAGGCAGGTTGGGACGAGGTGAGTAGGTATGTTGCAGAGTGGGCTGGGGCAAGGCAGGTAGTCCTGAGTCAGAGTGGATTTTGAGACATGAGTAGGCTTGGGGAGGGGAGGTTTGGGGTGAATGGAGTAGGCCTTTGGCACAGGAGGATGGGTTGATGCAGATTGGTGTTGGTTGGACAGGTACAGTGCGGCAATAGGCATGTTGCTGGTGGGTTGGGGTGAGGTGGGTAGGTGTTCGGATGGGTGAGTTTGTGTGAGGTATGTAAGTGTAGGCTGGGCAACTTGGGGAGGAAAGGGTAGGAGTGGGGTGAGATGGGTTAGGGAGAGGTATGTAGGCATGTGGTGGGGGTTAGTGTGAGGCAGTAGGTGAGTGGTGGGGCAGGTTGGGGAGAGGGTGGTAGGCTTTTGGCAGGGTAGATTGAGGCTAAGCCACTAGGCCTGTGGTGGCGTGTGGTTTGGTGGAATGTGTAAGAATGTGGAGGGTTGGGTTCAGGCAAGTTGGGTAGGCATATTGTGGGGTAGGACAGGACTAAGTGGGTAGGCATTTGTCTGGGCAGGTAGGCATGTGACTGGTAGGCCTGTGATGAAGTGGATCAGGGAAGGGCATGTAGGCATCTTTCAGGGTGAATTGGATGTATCCTTGGAAAGTGTTGGGCCAAGGCGGGTAGAGGTGTGACCAGGTGGATTTGGTTAAGGTGGGTTGGAATGTGGGAGGGTGGATTAGAGAAAAGTGGGTAGGCATGTGGCGGGTGGGTTAGGTCTGGGTGGGTTAGTCAAGCAGTTAGGTCTGTGGTGGTGCGGGTTGGCCAAGGTGTATAGGTGTGTGTCTGGGAATAAGGGTGTCGGGGTTAGGAGTGTGGAGATGTGAATTGGGGTGTGGGATAGTTGTGTGGTGGGCCAGTTTGGTGCAAGGTGGGTAGCCATTTGAAGGGGTGAGTTGAGTTGAAATGGGTAGGCGTGAGGTGTTGCAGTCGGGATGAAGAGATTGGCATGTGGCAAGGTGAGTAAGTTGAGATGTGGAGGTTTGTGTTGGGGCAGATTCAGGTGAGGTGGATAGGCATTTAGCAGAGTGGGGGGATCAAGGCAGGTGGTTGTGTTGTGGTGTGGGTTTGGACAAGGTGGATAGACTTCTGGTATGCAGGTTGGGGCATGACAGTAGGTGTGTGGCTGGATGACAGGAGGTGGGCAGGTTATGCAAGCAGCATGGCAGATTAGGGTGGTGGGGTGGGCACGTGGCAAGGCAAAGGGGGGTGAGGTGGATGGATGTGTGGGAGTGTCCACTGGGGCTAGCAGCTAGTCTTCTGGTGGGGCCAGTTAAGGGGTGGCAGTTAGTTGTTTAAAGACTGGGTTGGGGAGAGAGGGGTAGGTGTGTCATGGGGCAGAGTGGGAAAATGTGTGTAGTCATGTGGGGAGGCAAGTTGGGACAAGATGGATAGGCATGTGGTAGGGCAATTTGGGGTGAAGTGGACAGGCACGTAGTGGGGCAAGTTGGGGGAGGAGGATAGTTGTGTGGCAAGGTGAGTTGGGTAAGGCAGGTAGGTGTGTGGTAAGGTCACTTGGCTTGAGGTGGCTAGGTCATTGGCCTGACGGGTTAGAGCGAGGCAGGTGTCGTGCAGTGGAAAGAGATTGGGTGAGGTGGATAGTCGTGTGGCAGTGAAGGTTGGGGAGAGTTGGGTATCCATATGGGTAGGCACGTTGGGACAAGGTTGGTGGTCATGTAATGGGGAAGGTTAGGGCCAAGAAAGTAGGTTGAAGAGGACTGGATTTTGGCGAGGTGCATAAGTGTGTGGTGGGTGGCTTGGGTTGGCTGGAATAGGCGTGTGGCAGGACCGGTTGGCGCATAAGGGTGAATATGTGGTGGAGCAGGTTGGTATGAGGTGGAGAGACATGTGGCTGGGCAGGTTGGGGTGAAGAGGATAGGTGTGTGGTGGGGCAGGTTGAAATGAGGCAGGTAGGCATGTGATGGTGTGTGGTTGGACGAGGTGCATAGGCATGTGGTGTGTGGCTGGGCGAGGTGTGTAGGCATGTGGCCAGGCAAATTCATACGGTGGTATTAGGCTTGTGGTGGTGCAGGTTGGGGCAAAATAGGTAGGTGTGTCATGGGGTAGGTTGGGACAAGGCAGGTAAGTGTGTGGGCAGGGTGCATTGGCACTAGGTGAGTAGGTATGTGGTGGGGTGTGTTGGTAGCCATGATGACCTGTGAGTTCATGCAGCACGTGTAGGTTTATTGCAAGACATGTTTGGGTGAGCCATGTAAACATGTGTTGGGTTGGGATGGAAAGCGTGGGTGTATGGTAGGGCGAGTTGTGATGAAGCGGATAGTGGGTCAGGTTTAGGCTTGGCGTGTAGGCCAGTGGAGGGGCAGATTGTGGCAAGGCTGGTAGGTGTGTGGTTGGGCGTATTGGGGTGACACAGATAGGCATGTGGCAGGATGGTTATGGGTGAGGGATTATAAATGAATGGCGGAACAAAATGGAGATGTGGGCATAGGTGTATGCGGGAAGTACTGGGTTGAGGCAGGTAGACATTTGAAGGAGTATGAGAGGACAAGGTAGATAAGCTTGTTGTGGGGCAAATTAGGGTGGCAGGTGTAGGCATGTGGTGGTACGGGTTAGGGACGGGCAAGTAGGTGTGTGGCAGCTCAGGTTGAAGAGAAATGGGCACAAGTGTGGGTGACTGGTTGGAACGAGGCATGAAGGCGCATCATAGGGCAGGTTGGGGCGTGGCAGGTAAATGTGTAGTGGGGCAGGATGGGATGAGGCATGTCGGAGTGTTGTGGGATGGGTTGGGGTGAGGCTGTTAGATGTGTGGCAGGGTTGGGAGAGGCGGCTGGCATGAGTTGGAGTGATTTGGCAAGAGGCGGGTAGGTGTATGCCAGGGCGGTTACCAGCAAGGCAGGTATGTGTGTCAAGGGGTGCACTGAGGCAAGGCAGGTACATATTTTAAGGGGTGGGTTGTGATGAGGGGCTAGGCATGTGGAGGGCCGAGTTGGGACAAGGAAGGTAGGCATGTGCTCAGGCAGGAAGGTAAGTAAAATAGACCTGTAGCAGGTCGGCTTGGAGTGAGGCAGTTTGCCTGCAGTGGTACTTGTTGGGCGAGCTGAATATGCATGTTGGAGGGGGGCAGTTTCATGTGGTGAGCACATTGAACATGTGGTTGGGTATGTTGGTGCAAAACAGTTAAGCATATGGCGGGGTGGGTTATGGTGAGGGGGTTGGGCATGTGCCAGGCGGGTTGGGGTACAGTGGGTAGGCCTGTGGCAGGGTGTGTTGGGTGAGTTGGGTAGGTGTGTGGAGGGAGGGGTCCATGTGAGATGGGTACACATGTGTGGGGCCTGTTTGGGCAAGCTGTGTTAGTGTCTGACAAAGGAATTGGGCAAGATGGATAGGTGTGTGACAAGGCAGGTTGGGGTGAAAGTGGTGCATGGCAAGGCAGCTTGAGTGAGGCAGTCAGGTGTGTAATTGAGTGGGCTGGGGCAAGGCAGGTAGGTTTGTGGATGTGGGTAGTCATGTTACAGGACGAGTTAGTGTGGCGTCTGTAGGCGTGTGATGGGTGGGTTAAAGAGAGGAGAGTAGGTGTGTGGCAGGGAAGATTGTTGAGTGGTGCAACGGCGTCTGGTTGGGCAGGTTGAGACAATGTGGGTAGGCATATGGAAGTGCGTGCTTGGCGTGGCTATAGGTGTGAAGCAGTGTGGTTTAGGATGAGGCTGGTAGACATGTGGTGGAATGAGTTAAGGACAGGTGGCTATTAGTTTGGCAGGGCAAGTTGTGAGGTGTATAGCAGTGAAGTTGTGCAATTTGCGGCAAGATGGCTGGTTGTTCATGTTGCAGGGCTGGTTGGTGCAACGTATGTAGGAAGCATGATGCAGTGGGTTGGGACAAGCAGGCTGGTGTTCAGCGAGGAGGATTGGGGCAAGGCAGGTGGCATGTCGCAGGGCTGGTTGAAGTGAGGTGGGTAGGGATGTGGTGATGTGAGTTGATGTGAGGTAGTTGGCTTCTGAGGGACAATTTGAAGTGAGATGGGCACTCATCTTGCAGGTGGGTTGCAGTGAGTTGGGTAGGTATGTGGTAGGGTGATTTCAATGAAGCAGGTGAGCATAGGCAGGGCAGGTTAGGTTAGATGAGTAGACGTGTCGTAGGTAGGGTTTAGGCGACACAGATAACCATTTCAAAGTGCTGGTAGGGGTGAGGTAGGTAGGGGTGTGGCAAGGCAGGTTAGGGTGAAGCTACATGGTGGGATGCACTGGGGCAGGGTGGGTAGGCATGTGTTGGGGCAGGGCGTGGCATGGTGTTTAGGCATGAGATGAAGCAGGGTGAGGTGAGAAATGTAGGTGTGTTTTGGTATTTCTTGCATTAAGGGGTGTAAGCATGTGGCAAGGCTGGTAGGGACAAACTGTGAGTGTGTGGCAGCATGGGTTGGAGTGAGATGAACTGGTGTTTGACACAGCATGTAGACACACGGCTCATTGAGGCAAGGCAGGTAGGTGCTTGTTGGATGAGTGGGGTGAGGCGGATAGGCACGTGGTAGGATAGATTGGGGCAAAGAGGTTTGTGTGAGGCAGCGAGGTGAGCAATGGGGCAGTTGGGTGCGAAGCTGGTGGACATGTGGTGGAGCAGGTTGGGACAAGGCAGGTGAATGTGAGTCAGAGCAGGTTTACAACAGGCAGGCAGCCCTCTTGTGAAGTGGGTTGAACAAGTCAGGAAGGTGTGTGGCTTGGCAGGTTAGGGTAAGGAGGGTAGTCATGTATTTTGTTGGGTTTGGACAAGGCATGAAGGTATGTGGTGGGGTAAAGTGGCAGGAAGAGGAATGTGCCAGGGCAAGTTTGGGAGAAGCAGGTACACATTTGGCAAAGCAAGTTAGATGCGAGGCAATTAGACATGTGATGAGATGGATTGAGTAAGGCGGGTAGGTGTGTGGCAAGGCAGGTGTGTCAAGGCACTTAGATTTGTGCTGAGTCAGGTTTGTGCAAGACATGTAAACATGTGGAGGGTTGGAGTGGGGCAAGGCTGTGGGTGTGTGGCAAGAAGAGTTGGAACAATGTTAGTTAAGCGTTTGTAGATTTGGGTTGGGGCAAGGTAAATAGGCATATTGTGGGTGGGTTGTGGTGAATTGGTTAGCCGCATGGCAGGGCAGGTTGAGGCATAGCAGGCAGTTGGGTGGCAGAGTGGGTTGGGTTGAAATGGGTAAACATGTGAAGTGGAGGGTAAAAGTATGTCAGGTAAGCATGTGGAGGGGCACATTTGGTTGAGGCTCATAGGTATGTGGTGAGACAGATTGGAGTATGGAGGGTAGTCATGTGGCAGGGCAGGTTGGGGTGAAGCAGGTAGGTGTGAAGTGGAGCGAGTAGGTATGTGGAGGTGTGGATTGGGACAAGAGAGGTATGGATTGGGTTGATGTGTGGAAGGGCAGTTGGGGTGAGGTGGAAAGACTGGGGAGGGGCAGATTAGGGTGGCTTATGTAGACGTGTAGTGGGTCGAGATTGAGCAAGGCACAAAGAGGTGTCTTGGGGTGGCTCGAAATGACGGGGGTATCTTTGTTGCAGGGTGGGAAGAAGATATAAGTGTAGGTAGAGTGAGTTAGGGGAGAGGCAATTAGGCATGTGGTGGGATGGCTTGAGACAAGGTGGGTAGTCGTGGGGTGTTGCAGCTTGGGGCAAGGTGGATAGGAGTGTTGTGGGGCAAGATGTGAGGAAGTGCATAAGTGTGTGGCATGGCAGCTTAGGGTGCCATGGTAGGCATGTTTCGAGGTGAGTTTGGGTAAGGTCATCAGGTATATGGGGCCAGTTTGGGCAAGACAGGTAGGTGTGTGGGGTTACTAGTTGATACTGGTTGGGGATAGGCCTGTGTTGCGGCAGGTCTGGGCTAGGTGGGTAGAGGTGTGGCAGGGTGGGTTGGGGTGAGGCATATAGGTATATGGCAGGGCAAGTTGGGGGCAAGGCGGGTAGGTGTATGGCAGGCCAGGTTGGGGTGAAGCTGGTAAATATGTGGAGGGGCAAGTTGGGGCTAGTGGGTAGACATGTGGAGGTGTGAGTTGGTGTGAGTTTAGTAAGTGTGTGGCAGGGTGGGTTGGAACAAAATGAATAGGTATGTGGCAAGGGGGTACAGGTGAAAAGGTTAGGAATGTAGCAGGGCAAATTGCAGTGTATGGATAGGTGTGTCTCAGGCCCTTTTCAGAGGAGGCGGTTAGTGGTGTGGAGGGGAGGGCTGGGGTGAGGTGAATAGTCATTTGCCTGGGCAGGTTCAAAGAGGTGGGTAGGTGTGTGGTTGACCAGGTTGGCCTGAAGGGGATGGCATGTGGCAGGACAAATTGACCGGTTGGGGAGAGGTGAGTAGGCATGTAATGGGGCAGGCTGAGTCACATACATAAACATGTGACAGGTCAGCTTGCAACGACTGGTGAAGGCATATCATTTTGGGGTGGAGCTGGTAGGTGCACAGTGGAATGGGTGGGTGAGATGTGTAGGCTGTGGGAAGGGTGTAGTTTGTTTGAGTGTGTAATGGGGGAAGGGGGATTGGGGTGGCAGGTAGGTTTGGGGCAAGTCAAGTAGCCATGTGGAGGGTGGTTTGGGTGAAACAGGCATATGGTGGGTTGGTCTGGGGATAGGCATGTGGCAACGCTGGTTAATAGAGACGAGTAGGTGTGTGTTGGGGTGGTTTCTGGAGAAATGATATGCATGTAGCACAGCAGGAGGAGCAAAGTGATTAGGTGGGTGGCAGTGCGGGTTTGGGCAAGGCAGGTAGGTGTGTGGCTGGTTGGATTGGGTCATGTTTTCACGTGGCCATGTGGGTTGAGCAAGACCCATAGGCATATGTCAGGGCAGGCTAAGGCAATGGAACTAATCTTGTTGAGAGGCCAGTTGGGGGAAAGTGGTTAGACATGAGCAGCGTGGGATAAAGGAATATAGTAATAGTTTAAGTAACAGTTTAAGTTCTTCAACTTCTTTTTTTTGCAGGGGGGGGGGTCACTAAACCGAAACTGGTCTTCCCTGGTGCCATCATTTTCAAGGAAAATGGAATTAAAGAAAGATGATGGGCTTCCCTGATGGGTCAGATGATAAAGAATCTGCCTACAATGCAAGAGACCTGGGCTCAATCCTTGGGTCAGGAAGAAAGATCCCCTGGAGAAAGAAATGGCTACCCACTCCAATATTCTTGCCTGAAGAATTCCATGGACAGAAGAGCCTGGTGGGCTACAGTTCATGGGGTCACACAAAGTTGGACACAACTGAGTGACTTAACACTTTCATTTCTCACTCAGTAGAAACCTGTGTCATATGAACAACAAATTCTCCATTGACATAATTTTACCTTTACTTTTTTGTGTGTGAATTTAAAAAAAAAAAAAAAACAGCACTCCAGAAATTCTACTCTTCTCAAAGAAATGACAATACAAAATTCAAAATACTGAAACATTTATCCTGATATCTGACACAACTGAGTGACTAACACATTTTTCACACATGAAGTTTATAACAACTAAGCTTTTACTGGAGTATAATCACTTTACAATGTTGTGTTCATTTCTGTTGCGCAAGGGGAGTCAGTCACATGTATGCATACATCCCTTGCCTCTTGTGCCTTCCTCTCACTGCCCCAGTACACGATCTAGGTCATCACTGAGCACCAAGCTGAGCTCCCTGTGCTATGGCAGCCTCCTGCTAGCTAGCTCTCTTACACATGGCAGTGTACGCCACATGTCAAAGTGACACATGGTAATCACTGCTACTCTCTCAATTCATCCCACTCTCTCCTTCCCCCACTGTGTCCACAGGCCGTTCTCTATGTCTGAATTCCATTCCTGCCCTGCAAACAGTACGGTCAGTACCATTTTTCTAGATTCCATATATGTGTGATAATATACAACATTCATTCCTCTTTTTCTGACTTACTCTGTACTACCAGCTCTAAGTTCATCCACATCACTGCAACTGACTCAATTTCATTCATTTTTATGGATGAGAAATATTCCATTCTATATATGTGCCACATCTTCTTTATCCATTCATCTGTCAATAAACATTTAGATTGCTTACATGTCCTGGCTATTTTAAATAGTGTTCTAATGAACACTGAGGTACATGAATTTTTTTGAGTTAAGGTTTTCTCAGGGTATATGCCTAGTAGTGGGATTGCTGGGTCATATAGTAGTCTATGTTTAATTTATAAGGAACCTCCATACTGTTCTCCATTTTCTCCACACCCTCTCCAGAATTTATTGATGGTAAAGTTTTTGATGATGGCCATTCTGGGTTGTGTGAGGTGATAGCTCATTGTAGTTTTAATTTGTGTTTCTCTAATAATGAGCAATGTTGAGATCTTTTCATGTGCCTCTTGGCTGTCTGTATGTCTTCTTTGGAGAGATGTATATCCAGGTCTTCTGCCCATTGTTTTTATGGGATCATTTGTTTTTTGAATATTGAGCTCCACAAACTGTCTTTTTTTTTTTTTTTTTTTTGAGATTAATCCTTTGTCTGTTGCTTCATTTGGAAATGTTGTCTCCACTCTGAGGTTGCCTTTTTGTCTTATGGTTTCCTTTACTAAACAAAGGCTTTTAAGTTTAATAAGATCTTATTAGTTCATTTTTGCTTTTATTTCTGTTTTATTATTCTAGGAAGTGGGTCAAAAAAGATCTTTTGTGGTTTATGTCAAAGAGGGTTTTCCCTATATTTTCCTCTAAGAGCTTTATCATGTCCAGCCTTACATTTAGGTCTTTAATCCATTTTAAGCTTACTTTTGTGTATGGTGTTAGGCAGTGGTTTTTTTTTTTTTTTAGGCAGTGTTTTAATTTCATTCTTTTAAATATGACTGGCCAGATTTCCCAGCACCACTTATTGCTGTTCAGTCGCTCAGTCATGTCTGACTCCGTGAACCCATGAATTGCAGCACGCCAGGCTCCTCTGCCATCCACTATCTCCCAAAAGTTGCTCAAACTTATGTCCATTGAGTCGGTGATGCTATCTAACCATCTCATCCTCTGCCACTCACTTCTCCTTTTACCTTCAATCTTTCCCAGCATCAGGGTCTTTTGCAATGAGTTGACTCTTTGCATCAAATGGCCAAAGAATTGGAGCTTCAGCTTCAGCATCAGTCCTTCCAATGGGTATTCAGGGTAGATTTCCTTTCAGTTCAGTTCAGCCGCTCAGTCATGTCCAACTCCTTGCAACCGCAAAGACTGCAGCACGCCAGGCCTCCCTGTCCATCACCAACTCCCAGAGTTTAGTCAAACTCATGTCCACTGAGTCAGTGATGCCATCCAGCCATCTCATCCTCTGTCTTCCCCTTCTCCTCCCACCTTCAATCTTTCCTAGCATCAGGGTCTTTTCCAATGAGTCAGTTCTTCACATCAGGTGGCCAAAGTATTGGAGTTTCAGCTTCAGTATCAATCAGTCCTGTCAAAGAATATTCAGGACTGATTTTCTTTAGGATTGACTGGTTTCATCTTACAGTTCAGGGACTCTCAAGAGTTTTCTCCAACACAATTCGATGGCATCAGTTCTTCAGTGCTCAGGCTTCTTTATGGTCTCTCACATCTGTATGACTACTGGAGAAACCATAGCTTTGACTTCATAGCTGGTACCTTTCAAAAATTTGTCCATCTCTTCCAGGTTGTACATTTTATTGGCATATATTTTCTTGCAGTAGTTTCTCACATTCTTTTGTATTTCTATAGTGTCAGTTATTATATCTCCTTTTGCATTTCTAACTTTATTTGAGTACTCTTTTTCTTTTTTTTTTTTGAAGAGTCTGGCTAAGGGTTTATCAAATTTTTTTGTGTTCTCAAAGAATCAAACTTTACTGATCTTTGCTATTGTTTTCTTTGTTTCTATTGCATTTATTTTTGCTCTGATTTTTATGATTTCTTTCTTTCTACTGCTTGGGTTTTCTTTGTTCTTCTTTCTGTAGTTGCTTTAAGTGTAAGGTTAGATTATTTATCTGAGATTTTTCTTGCTTCTTGAGGTGGGATTGAATTACTATAAACTTTCATCTTAGAAATGCTTTTACTATGTTCCATAGATTTTAGGTTGTCATTTCCCTTGTCATTTACTTCTATGTATTTTTTTATTTCCTCTTTAATTTCTGCAAATCATTTGGTTATTTATTATAGTAGTGCACTGTTTAGCCTCCATGTGTTTGTGTTTCTTACAGTTTCTTTTTTTCCTGTAATTGATTTCTAGTCTCATAGAGTTGTGATATGAAGAGCAGCTTGATACAATTTCAATTTTCTTAAATTTTCCAAGGCTTTATTTGTGCCCAAGATGTGGCCTATCTTGGACTGTTTCATGTGCACTTCAGAAGGAAGTGTATTCTGTTGCTTTTAAGTGGAATAGTTTATGAATATCAGTTAAATCTGTCTATTGTGTCATTTAAAGCTTGTGTTTACTTTTTTTTTTTTCAATCTGGATCATCTGTCCATTAATGTAAGTGAGGTGATAAAGTACCACACTATTTTTGCATTACTGTCAATTTCTCCTTTCATGGTTGTTAGCATTTGCCACAGGAACATATTGAGGTGCTCCTATGTTGGATGTACAAATATTTATAATTGCTACTTCTTCTTGTTGGATTGACCCATTGATCATCATGTAGTGTCCTTCCTTAACTCATGAAAGTTTTTATTTTAAAGTCTATTTTGTCTGATATGAGTATTCCTACTCCAACTTTCTTCTGATTTCCATTTGTGTGGAATGTCTTTTACCACCTGCTCATAAGTTTCCCTACATCTAAGGTAGGTCTCTTGTAGGTAGCATATACACAGGTCTTGTTATTGTATCCAGTCAGCCAGTCTGTGTCTCTTGGTTGGAGCATTTATTCTATTTACATTTAAGGTAATTATTGATATATATGTTTCTATTGACATTTTCTTAACTGTTTACTGTTTGTTTTTGTGGATCTTTTTCTTCTGTTGTATTCCCTGAACTAGAGAAGTTTTTACCATTTTTTGTAAGGCTGGTTTGGTGGTGCTGAATTTTCTCAGTTTTAATTTGAATGTTGGTGCATTTAATATTGTCCCTGAGGTCACTGACATTGTCTTCAATCTTTTTTGCTTGTCTGTAAAACTTTTGATTTTTCTGTCAAAAATGTGACAGAATGTGATCCTTGCTGGGTAGAATAGTTTTTGTTGTGGGTTCCATTTCATCTCTTTAAATCTATCCTGCCACTTTCTTCTAGGCTGCAGAGTTTCTGCTGAAAAATCAACTGATAGTCTTATGCAGATTCCCTTGTATGTTATTTTTTGCTTTTCCTTTGCTTTTATTAATATTTTTTTCTTTGTATTTAATTTTTGTTAATTTGATTTATATCTGTCTTGTTTTTCCTAGGATTTATCCTGTATATGACTCTATACTTGGGTCGCTATCTCCTTTCCCATGTTGGGGAAGTTTTCAACTATATTCAAATATTTTCTTAGACATTTTCTCTTTCTCTTCTTCTGGGACCCCTATAATTCGAACATTGGTGCATTTAATATTGTCCCTGAGATCTCTGAGATTTATCTCAATTTTCTTCCTTCTTTTTTTCTTTATTCTGCTCCTTGGCAGTTATTTCCATCATTCTATCTTCCCAGGTGGTGCTAATGGTAAAGAACCCACCTGTCAATGCAGGAGATGTAAGAGATGAGGGTTCAATCCTGGGTCAGAAGATCCCCTGGAGGAGGACATGGTAATCCACTCCAGTATTCTTGCCTGGAGAATCCCATGGATAGAGGAGGTTGGTGGGCTACAGTCCACTGGGTCGCAGAGTCGGACATGACTGAAGCGATTTAGCAAGCATCTTCCCTTTCATTTATCCTTTCTTTTGCCTCAGTTACTCTGCTATTGATTCCTTTTAGAGTATTTTTAATTTTAGTTATTGTGTTGCTCATCACTGTTTATTCTTTAGTTCTTCAAGATCCTTGTTAAATGTTTCTTGCATTTTTTCCATTCTATTTTGAGATTTTGGAAAATATCTTTACTATCATTTCTCTAAATTCTTTTTCTGTTAGGTTGCCTATTTCCTCTTCATTTATTTGAACTTGGTTTTTATTTTGTTCCTTCATGTGTTGTATATTTTTTTGTCATCTCAGTTTTTTGGATGGATGAACTTTGTTCCTCTCTTGCTAGTAGTTTGACCTGAGGTTTTTAGCAGTGCTGTTTGTAGGCAGTTGGGTGGAGTTGGGTCTTGGTGTTCAGATGTGGACCTCTGGGATATCTCACTCCAATTAATATTCCCTGGGGCCTGAGTTTCTTTGTTAGTCCAGCGGTTTGAACTCAGCATTCCCACCACAGGAGCTTGGGCCTGACCTCTGGCCATGAACCAAGATCCCATAAGCCACAGGGCATGGCAAATACTAATAACAATAAATGAAAAGAAAAAAAGCTGAGCAGAACAATGATGAAGAATAAAAAGCAAATTTGGAAAAGTAACAGATATATTAGAAAAATAAAAATATATATGAAACAAACACTGAAATTCCAATAGCCATGAACTCAATAGCAAAGAACAAAAAAAGAAGAAGAAACAGAGAAAACCTTGACTGTGGGTGGCAGGGTTTAGACAGAGGTAGCATTTAGGTGGACTCAGGGTCTAGATTCAGGACCTATGCCACTGAAAAAGGTCCTGGGTGGGGGTGGGAGTGGGGGTGGGCCCAGGCTCAGCCCATATTGAGGGGCTTCAGGAGTGTCCCCTGCCTCCTGGTGGGGAGGATCAGGCTTGGGGTGCCAGGAGGTTCCCCAGGGTGAAGTGGGAAGGGAAAGGGGAACAACAGACAAGTTGATCCTCTAAGCCTCAAGGGACACACACACACACACATTACCCCTAGCCAGCTTGGCTTTTTCTCCTTCCCCTTCCCTCTCCCAGTACCTACATGGATGGAGGAGGCCCCAGAAGGCCTGGAGCCTCGGAAGACTCCCTGGGTGCTGAATGGGCAAGGAGAAATGCCAAGCACATTCCCCCTGATTCTCCAACCCAGAAGTATCCCTCTTCATTCCCACGGATCCCCCAAAGACAAGCATGCCTCTCTGGGCATGTGAACTTCTCTCCTCCCTTCCCTTAGCCACCCCTCAGGTGTGCAGATCCCCTCTGGCCTCCACATCTTCTCCCGCACTTGCTACCCCCAACTCCCACATCCTGCCTGGTTGACCAGGAGTTCCTCCCAGCTGCCTGATTGTCAGAGGCTCCCCACAAGTGTCTGGTAAGTACCCTAGTTGTGGGAGACACAGACTTGTGTCTTCTCTCTCCACCATCTTGGCTTCACCTCAGCAGTAATGTTTTGAAATATCTTTTCAAGATGGGAAAATTCAATCAAGACCATGACAGGAGGTGTTCACAAGATGGCAGAGGAATAGGACAGGGATACCAATTTCTCCCCCACCAAGTACATCAAAAGATCATCTGCATGTGGAGCAACTTCCACAAAGCAAATTCTGGACTCTGGTGGAGGACCCTAGATACCTGGAAAGACAAACAAATCTCTTTGAAATGAGACAAGACAAAAGATAAAGATGAAAAGAGAGACAAAAGATTTAGAGGTGGAGACCTGTCCAGGGGAGAGAGTAAGTGAAAGAGAAGTTCCCACACAATAGGAAACGCTTTTAAAGGTGGGGTCAGTGGGGAGCTTTGGAATCTCAGAGGGCAGCATAAGTGGGAAAAAAAAAAAAAAAAGAAATCACCCACAGTGTAGGTGCCAAATGGCAATTACCAGTGGAGAAGGGGCTCACATGCTCTCATCTGCCTACAGTTAGTGGGGGGAGGGGGTGTGTGGTGGGGCTGGGTGTGGAGGCATGGGCTCTATTGTAGGTCCTTAGGGTAAGGACCGGGGTTGAATGCCTGAGGACACTCTGAGGGGACTAACATGACCGAGCAACCCAAACCATGGGAATGCTCTAAGCAAAGAAAAACAAAAGACCTTTCCTGCAGGAAGGCTCTAATGCCACACTGTGACGCCTGGTGCACTCACCGAACAAAGGATCATGCCCTAGTGAATACCAAAGGCTAATAAGCCAGGTGCCATTTTCATGACAGAGAGGTACATGTATAACGGCAAAGGCAGAAGGCAAGGGGCTGCTGCAATCTCAGCCCCAGAGACGGCATCTCCTGCCAAGCTGTGAGCAGGCTGCTAGTCACTAACCAAGACTTCCTGGGATCCTGAACTGTTCATATCTGCCAAGAGACTCACAGTCTGAGACCAGCTTCCTTGAGAAGATACATAGTGCACCTGGGACTGTTCACTCTTGGCACACCTAGGAACCTGGGCAGCTTGGACCTGGGAAGTACATGCTGTCTTGGCCTGTGGCTACCCAGGTATGGTCCATCCACTGTGAGTAGATGAAGTCATGATGTTACTGTAAGAGGGGACTAAAACCTAGAGGCAGGAAGCTCAACTCAAGACCTTTGGAACATCATAGAACTCCTGACCCTAGGAAACATTAATAGACAACAGCCCACCCAAAAACCTCCATACCTACACTTTGGGTGGACCAAGCTCCACCCAAGAGCCAGCAAGCTCCAGTAAAATACACCCCACACTAATCCTCCAGCAAAACAGGAACACAACGCTGAACACTAAAAGACAGACTGCCCAAAGCCATACCAAACACATAGACACCCCAAAACTCACTATTGGATGCTTCCTTGCTCTTGAGTGAGATGAGATCCAGCTCCATCCACCAAAACACAGACACAAGTTCCCCCAACCAGGAAACCTTGACAAGCCACGGGTCCAATCCCACCCACAGGGAGAAGACTCCACAATTAGGAGGAACTTTGTCACTTTGGCCTGCAGAAAGGAGACTCCAAACACAGCAAACTAAACAAAATGTATAGGCAGAGAAATATCCAGGAGGTGAAGGAACTTGATAAAAATCCATCAAATCAAACAAAAGAGGAGGAAATAGGGAGACTGCCTGAAAAAGAATTCAGAATAATGATAATAAAATTGATCCAAAATCTTGAAAGCAAAATGGAGTTACAGATAAATAGACTAGAGAGGATTAAGAAGATGCAAGAAATGTTTAACAAGGACCTAGAGGAAATAAAGAATAGTTAACCAGTAATGAATAATGTGTTGACTGAGATTAGAAACACTCCGGAGGGAACCAACAGTAGAGTAACTGAGTAAGACAGAAGAAAAGATAAGTGAGCCGGAAGATGGAATGGTGAAATAAATGAAGCAGTGTGGAAAAGGAAAAAAGAATAAAAAGAAATTAGGACAGCCTCAGAGATCTCTGGTACAATGTTAAATGCTCCAACATTCAAATCAAAGGTGTCCAGAAGGAGAAGACAAAAGGAAAGGGAGTGAAAAAATATTTCAGGAGATAATAGTCAAAAACTGTCACTAAAATGTGGGAGGAAATAGCCACCCAAGTCCAAGAAGCCTAGAGACTCCCACACAGGATAAATCCAAGGTGAAACATGCTAGTTCAGTTCAGTTCAGTTCATTCGCTCAGTCATGTCTGACTCTTTGTGACCCCATGGACTGCAGCACACCAGGCCTCCCTGTCCATCACCAACTCCCAGAATTTACTTAAACTCATGTCCATTGAGTCAGTGATGACATCCAACTATCTCATCCTCTGTTGTCCCCTTCTCCTCCCACCTTCAATCTTTCCCAGCATCAGGGTCTTTTCAAATGAGTCAGCTCTTCGCATCAGGTGGCCAAAGTATTGGAGTTTCAACTTCAGCATCAGTCCTTCCGATGAAGATTCAGTACCGATTTCCTTTAGGAAGGACTGAGTGGATCTCCTTGCAGTCCAAGGGACTCTCAAAAGTCTTCCCCAACACCACAGTTCAAAAGCATCAATTCTTCAGTGCTCAGCTTTCTTTATAGTCCGAATCTCACATCCATATATGACTACTGGAAAAACCATAGTCTTGACTAGATGGACCTTTGCTGGCAAAGTAATGACTCTGCTTTTTAATATGCTGTCTAGGTTTGTCATAACTTTTCTTCCAAGGAGCAAGCATCTTTTAATTTCATGGCTGCAGTCACCATCTGCAGTGATTTTGGAGCCCAGAAAAATAAAGTCTCTCACTGTTTCCACTGTTTCTCCATCTATTTGCCATGAAGTGATGGGACCAGATGCCATGATCTAAGTTTTCTGAACATTGAGCTTTAAGCCAACTTTTTCACTCTCCTCTTTCACTTTCATCAAGAGGCTCTTTATTTCTTCCTCGTTTTCTGCCATAAGGGTGGTGAGATCTGCATAGCTGAGGTTATTGATATTTCTCCCATCAAACTTGAATCCAGCTTGTGTTTCATCCAGCCCAGCATTTGTCATGACCCCAAGACAAATATTAACCAAACTAACAAAAATTAAGCACAAAAAGCAAATATTAAAAGCAGCAAGGAAAAAGCAACAAATAACATATAAGGGGATTCCAATAAGGATAACAATTGATCTTTCAACAGAAATTCTGCAGGCCAAAAGGGAATGGCAAGATATACTTAAAGTGATGAAAAGGAAAAACCGACAACCAAGATTACTCTACCCAACATGGATCTCATTCAGACTCAAAGGTGAAATCAAAAGCTTTACAGACAAAGAAAAGCTGAGAGAATTCAGCACCACCAAACCAGATTTTCAACAAACGCTGAAAGATCTTCTCTAAACAGCAAACACAGAAAAGCATTATAAAAATGAACCCAAAACAATATAGTAAATGGTAACTGGGTAGTATTTATCAATACTTACCTTAAATGTAAATGGGCTAAATAAATGCTCCAACCAAAAGACAAAGACTGGCTGAATGGATATATGCTGGCTACAAGAGGCCCACCTCAAGCCTAGGCACATATAGACTGAATGGTAGAAGCTGGAAAAAGATAATCTCATGCAAATAGAGACCAAAAGAAAGCAGGAGTAGCAATACTCATATCAGATAAAATAGACTTTAAAATAAAGACTGTTATAAAAAGCAAAGGACACTACATAAATGATCAAGGGGTCAATCCAAGAAGATATAACAATTACCTCAATACATGATACATATATATATATATACACACACACACACACACACACACATATATATATATATATATATATATATATAGTACCTCAATACATAATACAAATACTAACAACTCTTAAAGGGGAAATTGACAGTAACACAATAATAGTAGGGGACTCTAATACCCCATTCACACCAATGGACAGATCATCCAGACAGAAAATTAACAAGGAAACACAAGCTTTAAATGATACATTAGACCAGCTAGACCTAATTGATATCTACAGGGCATTCCACCACAAAACAATGGATTTCAACTTTTTCTCAAGTGCACATCGAACATTCTCCAGGTTAGATCAACATCCTGGGCCATATATCTAGAGTTGGTAAAGTTTTAAAAATTGAAATCATCTCAAGCATCTTTTCTGATCACAATGCTGTAAGATTAGATATCAACCACGGGGTGGGGGGAGTATAAAAAACAAACATATGGAGGCTAAAAAACATGCTTCTGAATAACCAACAGATCACTGAAGAAATCAAAAAGGAAATCAAAATATGCATAGAACCAAATGATAATGAAAACACGACAACCAAAAACCTATGGGTTCAGTAAAGGCAGTGCTCACGGGGAAGTTCAAAGCAATACAATCCTACCTTAAGAAAAAAGAGAAGCATCAAACAAACAACCTAACTTTACACCTAAACAACTAGAAAAATAAGAACAAAACAACAACAACAACAAAACCAGTTAGTAGAAGGAAAGAAATAGTAAAAATTAGAGCAGAAATAAATGAAAAAGGAATGAGAGACTATAGCAAAGCTCAATAAAAATAAAAGTTAGTTCTTTGAGAAGATAAATAAAATAGACAAGCCAGTAGCCAGACTCATCAAGAAAAAAAGGGAGAAGACTCATAGAAAGGAAAATGGAGAAATCACAACAGACAACACAGAAATACAAATGATCATAAGAGACTGCTATGAACAACTATATGCCAGCAAAATGGACAATTTGGAAGAAAGGGACAAATTCTTAGAAAAGTTTAACCTTCCAAAACTGAACCAGGAAGAAATAGAAAATTTGAATAGACCAATCACAAGCATGGAAATCAAAGCTGTAATCAAAAATTAAAAACAGAAGCCCAGAACCAGACGGCTTCAGAGGTGAATTCTACCAAAAATTTAGAGAAGAGCTAACACCTATCCTTCTCAAACTCTTCCAGAAAATTGCAGAGTAAGGAAAACTCCCAAACTCATTCTATGGGGCCATCATCACACTGATACCAAAACCAGACAAACACAACACACAGAAAGAAAACTACAGGCCAATATCACTGATGAACATAAATGCAAAAATTCTCAACAAAATTGTAGCAAACAGAATCCAACAGCATATTAAAAAGATCACATATCATGACTAAGTCAACTTTATTCCAGGAATGCAAGAATTCTTCAATATTTGCAAATCAATCAATGTTATACACCATATTAACAAATTGAAATAAAGTGTACATGATTATTTTAATAGATTCAGAGAAAGACTTTGACAAACACTCATTTATGATAAAAACTCTCCAGAAAGTAGGCATAGAAGGAGCATACCTCAATATAATAAAAGCCATATGTGACAAACCCACAGCAAACATTATCCTCAATGGCAAAAAATTGAAAGCATTTACTCTAAAATCAGAAATAAGACAAGGATGCCTACTCTCATCACTATTATTCAACATAGTTTTGAAAGTCCTGGCCACAACAATCAGAGAATAAAAAGAAATAAAAGGAATCCAGATTGGAAAAGAAGAAGTAAAACTTTCACTGTTTGCAAATGACATGATCCTCCAAATAAAGACTAAAGATGCCACCAGAAAGCACTAGAGCTAATCAATGAATATGGTAAAGTTGCAGTATATAAAATTAATACCCAGAAATCCCTTGCATTTCTATATGCTAATAATGAAAAATCAGAAAGAGAAATCAAGGAAACGATCCCATTCACCACTGCAACAAAAAGAATAAATACTTAGGAATACATTTACCTAAAGAACCAAAAGACCTGTATATACAAAACTATAAAACACTGATGAAAGAAATCAAAGATGGCACAAATAGATGGATAAATACATCATGTTCTTAGATTGGAAGAATCAATATAGTGAAAATGACTAAACTACCTAATACAATCTATAGATTCAATGCAATCCCTATCAAACTACCAATGGTATTTTTCAAAAAACTAGAACAAATAATTTCACAATTTGTATGGAAACACAAAAGACCCAAAGCAATATTGAGAAAGAAGAATGGAACTGGAGGAATCAATCTTCCTGACTTCAGAATATACTACAAAGCTACAATCATCAAGACTGTATGGTACTGGCACAAAGACAGAAATATAGATCAATGGAACAAAATAGAAAGTTCAGAGATAAATCCATGCACCTATGGACACCTTATCTTTAACAAAGGAGGTAAAAATATACAATGAAGAAAAGACAGTCTCTTCAACAAGTGGTGCTGGGAAAATTGGTCAACTATGTGTAAAAGAATGAAACTATGACACTTCCTAACACCATACACAAAAATAAACTCAAAATGGATTAAAGACCTAAATGTAAGACCAGAAACTATAAAACTCCTGGACAAAAACAGGCAGAACACTCTCTGACATAAATCACAGCAAGATCCTCTATGACCCAGCTCCCAGAATAATGGAAATAAAAACTAAAATAAGCAAATGGGGCCTAATTAAACTTAAAATCTGTTTCACAATGAAGGAAATTAATAATCAAAGTGAAAAGACAACCCTCAGAATGGGAGAAAATAATTGCAAATGAAACAACTGATAAAGAATTTATCTCCAAAATATACAAGCAGCTCACGTAGCTCAATACCAGAAAAAGGAACAACACAATCAAAAAATGGGCAAAAGACCTAAACAGACATTTCTCCAAAGAAGACATACAGATGACTAATAAACACATGAAAAGGTGCTCAGCATCACTCATTACTAGAGAAATGCAAATCAAAACCACAATGAGGCATCATCTCACACCAGTCAGAATGGCCCACATCAAAAAGTCTGCAGTGTATAAATACTGAAGAGTGTGTGGAGAAAAGGGAACCCTCTTATATTGTTGGTGGGAATCAAACTGGTACAGCCTCTGTGGAGAACAGTGTGGAGATTCCTTTAAAAAACTGGGAATAGAACTGCCATATGACCCAACAATTCCACTGCTGAGCATACACCTGAGGAAACCTGAACTGAAAGAGACACATGTACCCCTATGTTCATTGAAGCAATATTTACAATATCTAGGATATGGAAGCAACCTGTCCATCAGCAGATGAATAGATAAGGAAGTTGTGGTACACAGACACAATGGAATAATACTCAGCTATAAAATGAAACACGTTTGAGTCAGTTCTAATGAGGCGGATGAACCTGGAGCCTATTATACAGAGTGAAGTAAGTCAGAAAGAGAAAGATAAATACTGTATATTAATGCATATATATGGAATTTAGAGAGGCACTACCAATAATCCTACATGCAGGGCAGCAAAGGAGACACAGATGTAAAGAACAGACTTTTGGACTCAGGGGGAGGGTAGGATGATTTGAGAGAATAGCATAGAAACATGCACATTATCATATGTAAAACAGATGACCAGTGCTAGTTTGACACAAGAAGAAGTGCACCCAAAGCCAGCGCTTGGGGACAACCCAGAGAATTAGAGTGGGGAGGGAAATGGGAGAGGGGTTCAGGATGGTGGGGACACATGTATACCTGTGGCAAATTCATGTTGATGTATGGCAAAAACCATCACAATATTGTAAAGTAATTATTCTCCAATTAAAATAAATAAATTTCAAAAATAGATAATGACAGATTGATTCAATTTCATACATCTACAGAATAAATTCTATTAACATTGTTGCTTCATTGAATAATTCATGTTTTTCATGGCTCAATCACTCATTCAGTAAGTATTGGTAGAATGCCAGGCACTGCTTTATTATAAGTCTGTATCTTAAGGATAAAATCATCTAAAAGTGAAAAGAGAAGAAATGAGGTTAAGTCCAAGTTTGGTGTAATTTAATTCACTAATTTGCATGTTTTCAATGATGTATTTACTTGCCTTACCAAAGCATATAAAGCTCTTAGATTAAGATTCAAATACATCAATTTTACATATTTTAAATATTAGCAAAAATAGGAAATTGAAAGAACTTAGAATTTATAAAATGGAACCATGAAGAATAAAACATAAACTCAAAAAAGAAGTGTTAAGTCCCTTTGTAGAAGAATGAGAAAACAAGGTAAGAGAGGGAGGAACAGCAGAAAACCAGCAGCAAAGATCCAGATGATTTCATTTATAGTGTACTATTATAGTAATTTTTTAAAATTTGACTGTATCACAAGAGAATTTTTTACTTTATCTTAATTTTCTTCAAGGTAAGTCTTTTCAACATCTAGTCAGGGCACAGGTCAGGGACAGAGGCACATACTTTAAGATGTGCACATTCCTGCTACTCTGAAGGCATGAAAGCCACTTAAAAAACAAAAACAACAAAACACAACACCAAGGAAGACAATACACCTAGAGAATTTTTTTTTAATTTCTACCTTCACTTTTTAAAAAAAAATTATATTATTAGAGTGAAAACCTTCAAGCTCTGAGTTTTAATTCTTGCCACCCAGTAGTAAGAAGTTAAACGGTAGTTAGAATTAAAAAGACCATCTCAGTTGTGGCTCTTCTGAGTGAGAGCATCAACATATAGTTTTATAGAGGTAGTATGTCAAAGTAATTGATTTTTAATGGACACCTACTGGGATTCTAAGTACAACCCTACTTCACCAGCTTCAGGGGTAAAATTAAGCTGCATATAATTATATATTCAAAATAAACTTATCTATGTTGCTATCCTGTTATCATGATTATCCCTTCTTCTTTTTAGGCATCTCACCTTGCCATGATGTTCAGAACAAAAGCCTCATGGATAATTCTGTATGCTGTGACCTACTCCATTCATGAGTAGTGTTGAATGAGTGTTTTCTCATCCCTACACTGAACAGGTGGCAAAAAATGCTTTCTAAAGTCCTTGTAACTAAACCATCCTTCAAGTACTAGCAGTATGCCAAGGTTGAATTTACTTTGCTGCATTTTGATATGGTTGTCTTGTGGAGTTGGGGGAAAAGTGAGAATCTACTACAAGGAAGTAAATATTCTCTGCTGGTCCTCCAGAGAGAAGATGGGAAACCTCAGAAAAGAAACTCCTATGTTTTTCTGAGCAGCAGTCTCTTGGTTTGAACATCAAAACATTGGATTATATACTGGAAAAGTGAAGAGATGATCTTCTGACTGGAGGACTAGATGAGAGGTAGACAGGGTGCCACAGACAGAGTTCCTACCATTTGATTCCATTTATATGGCAGTCAAAAACAGGTTAAATTAACATACATTGACAGTGGTCAGTGTACTGTTGATCTTAGAGTGCCTGGGAAGGGGCACAGAGGAGCCCTCTGGGGTTCTGGAAATGTTCTATATCTTGATCTTCTTGAGAGTTTTACAAGTATGAACATATGTAAATACTGATCAAGCTTTAAACATTAAAATTTGTGGGCTTACTAAATGTTACATCTCAATACAAATAAAAAATGTTAAAATTGATGCCAGTAAATTGAAGATGATTAAACTCTACCTTGAAAATCAAGTTATGTAGATATATATGTAACTCTTTCGGTTAGGTAGAGTTTCCCTCTGTAAGCACTAAACCTCTAGAAAAAAGACAGTACAACTTGGCTTGTACATCACAGTTGGGTGATCACAGATCCACCACTGAGGCAGTGATAGAGTCCAGTGCAGTGGAGACTAGTCATTTTGAGAGATTTCCCAGGAATCTAGAAGCTGCAAAATCTACCTGCCTCTCCTCAGAGAACAGTCTCCTTCCACTGCCAACTGAAGAGGATCTGGGTTCACTTTGGTAACAGTGGTTTTCCTTGCAGTCCCTTCAGTATTTTTGTTATCATGATCCAAGATCCTAACCACAGCCTGAAAATCAAGATGTCTGCAGTCTCTCCAGGCAGATATTCTGAACTGCAGATGGAGGTGATTAGAGCACCCACACTAGGGCTCAGTCAAGTAATGGAGATGGCCTCCACTAGTCAACAGGAGAGAACAATACTTGGCCAACTAGCAGCAGGACTAGTGCTTAGCACAGAATTCAGCCAGTACAGACTCTGCAGAAACCATGTGTTGGATGCCCGAGTGGGAGAAACGTCACCTAACGAGATCAACTCAGTCCCTTTTCTAGGCAAGACTAGTCAGGTGTGCTAATGAAGCTTGCTACTTGCCACAACTTTTAACCACTGGCCTCCAGTTTCATTCTGTTCACGATAAATATCAGCTCCATTTTTCCCATTTTTAAATCATTTTTATAGGTCTGTACCATAACACAGCCTGTACCATACTGAAACTTGGAATTAACAAGCTTCTGTGCGCTCGCCATGTTGCTTGTTTTTCCTATAACAGATGGGACTCTGGCAGAGAGTCTCTCCAAACCAATCAACTCAGCAGGATAGAGTACAGGCCTGATGGCCCCCACTACAGATATATAGACTAGAAGGAGGGGAGGCAATTTCCCCAAGCGTGTGGGAGGGGATGTCAGATTCTGTATGCAGACAGTTGGGGTGGTGGGTGGATATCATAGCTGTCTCTAAAATGATGATGGTGTTGGGAAGGTTTTGGAATCTTCAGACCCCAGAGGCTCTCCCCAAATGCCTTTTTAAGCAATGCACACACCTTCCCTGATCTCAATTCCCAGATGCCCATTTTCTCCCTGTATACTAACCTAGCCAGAGCCAACAAGTGGCTCAATAAGATGCGAATGGGTGGAGAAAATAGAAGGGAGGGAGTTGAAACAAGTGCCACTGGAATGTTCCAGTTGCCTTTGCTCGATTTTGGCTAACATATAGTTCCATAAAGCAGGATTAATAGTTTTCACAAATATGACATGCTAACTTGCTGATTTTCACCAGACTTATTCCAGTCTTGGTGAAACATGCAAACATATATCAGGCCTCAGATATCTTTTATGGGGATTTTTTTCTTAATAACTTAGTGTTCTCACTCTCTTTATATCCCACCTCCCTGCTCCTTCCTTCCAGGTCTAGGAGGTACCCACTGAGTGACTGGAAGGGAATGAGCAGAGCCTGCAAAGTCCTGGGCTAAATCCGGTGGGCAGAGGAGTTTGGTCATCATATTACTGAATCCAGGCTCACTTTGCTTACTGTACGACAGATCAGTGAGTCAGGAGGTGAGGTGTTGAGGCAATTTTATAAAGAAATAAAGCAAGCCAGCAGACTGAGAAGATGGAAGACTAGTGCCTCCAAAACACCATCTTATGGGATCTGGATGCCAATTTCTTTTATAGAGCAGAGAGGGAGAGGAGGTGAGGAAGTAAAGTAAAAAGGCCATTTATCTTGTAAAATACAAGGTGTGTGGTTAGTTACATCTGACTCTTGCGACCCCATAGACTGTAGCCTGCAAGGCTCCTCTGAATACAAGGTGTGCTTAGTCATGTCCAACTCTCATGACCCCATAGACTGTAACCTGCAAGGCTCCTCTGTCCGTGGGATTCTCCAGGAAAGAATGCTGGAGTAGGTTTCCATTTCCTTCTCCAGGAGATCTTCCTGGCCCAGGAATTGAACCCAGGTCTCCTGCATTGCAGGCAGATTCTTTACCGACTGAGCTATAAAGGAAGCTCTAAAATAGGAGGGGATGTTAACAGCTGGGCAGGGTCAGATTGTTTTCCTATGAGCTGAACAAAATCACTTTAACATTCAGGCAGAGGGGCAGGGTTCCCTGGGGCAGGCCATTATGTATGATTATGAAAACAAAAGCTGTATGTCTCGGGGGACTCAATCAGGGTCTCTGTATCAACCTAGATGGGGAGGGAGATGGCAGGGAGGTTCAAGGGGAAGGGGACATATGTACACCTATGGCTGATTTATGCTAATGCTTGACAGAAAACAACAAAATTCTGTAAAGCAATTATCCTACAATTAAAAAATAAATAAATTTTTTAAAAAAGAGGAAAAAAACAAAGAGAAGCAAAGGTTAAAGTGAAAGAAACAGTCCGACATGGAGTCAGAATTGACTTCCCTGTTACCAAAAGGGTGTCTCAGCAGGGCAGGGGAGAGCCATGCAGACACCATTAGGCCCCACAGGGGAGACAGTTTCAAATAGACCAGGCCTTCAGAAGAGTTAAAATCTCCACCATCTAGCTAAATGAATTGTATTAACTCTTTCTTATTTAGGTGAGATTTAAGTTTCTCCTAAATGTCATGTGACGGGGCTAAACTCCTGAAGTGGCACCACTTTTGTTCTATAATGGGTCAGATAAAGAAGATGCATAAGCACAAAAACAATATAAGAGGCTCCAAAGTTTGTCTGATATCTCAGAGACTCTGTCATTTACTACACTGACTTAAGCAACTAAGTGCTATTCTTGCTGATCAGAAATTAGCCATGGACTATTTGGAGGAAGCACCAGAAAGTATATGATTCTTGCTGCATGGCTAAAACCAAATAGAGTTTCTCCATGTGGACCAACTATCATGGTATTTAAAAATCATCACTGGTTCCAAGTGCAGCATCTGGTAAGACTGATGAGGTATAATCACCCCAAACTCAGCTAACACATAGCTCTGCACAGACTCCAGTTCACCTGAGCAATATAACTGAAGAAAGAAGGGAGGTTATTGGCTCCTTTCTGCTCTGTGCCTCTGGGCTAGGTCTTCTGGCTTCTCCAGGCCAGGGGGAGGTGCAGGAAGGCTAGACTTGTTCAGCTGCTCAGTCATATCTTACTCTTTGCAACCCAATGGACCACAGCATGTCAGGCTTCCCTGTCCTTCGCTGTTTCTCGAAGTTTGCTCAGACTCATGTCCATTGAGTCAGTAATGCCATCCAACCTGTTGTACTCATCCTCTGTTGCCCTTTTCTCCTGCTTTCAGTCTTTCCCAGCATCAGTGTCTTTTCCAATGAGTCTTCTCTTTGCATCAGAAGGCCAAAGTATTGAAGCTCCAGCTGCAGAATCAGTCCTTATAATAAATAGTCAGGATTGATTTCCTTTAGGATTGACTGGTTTGATCACCTTGCTGTCCAAGGGACTCTCCAGAGTCTTCTCCAGCACCTCAGTTCAAAAGCATCAGTTCTTCGGTGCTCAACCTTCTTTATAGTCCAACTCTCACATCCGTACATGAGTACTGGAAAAGGCATAGCTTTGGCTATATGGACCTTTGTTGGCAAAGTGATGTCTCTGCTTCTTAATATGCTGTATAGGTTTGTCATAGTTTTCCTTCCAAGAGGTAAGCATCTTAATTTCGTGGTTGCCGTCACTGTCCACAGTGATTTTGGAACCCAAGAAAATAAAATCTGTCACTATTCCCACTTTTTCCCCATCTATTTGTCATGAAGTGATGGGAACAGATGCCATGAACCTTGTTTTTTGAATGTTGAGCTTTAAGCCAACTTTTTCACTCTCCTCTTTCACCCTCATCAAGAGACTCTTCAGTTCCTTTTTTGCTTTCTGACATTAGAATGGTATCATCTGCATATCTGAGGTTGTTGATATTTCTCCCAGCAATCTTGATTCCAGCTTGTGATTCATCTGGCCTGGCATTTCACATGATGTACTCTGAATATAAGTTAAATAAGCAGTGTGACAATATACAGCCTTGACATACTCCTTTCCCAATTTTGAACCAGTCCATTGCTACATGTCCAGTTCTGTTGCTTCTTGACCTGCATACAGGTTTCTCAGGAGACAGATAAGGTAGTCTGATATTCCCACATCTTTAGGAATTTTCCACAGTTTATTGTGATCCACACAATCAAAGGCTTTGGCGTAGTCGATGAAGCAGAAGTAGGTGTTTTTCTGGAATTCCTTTGCTTTCACTATGATCCAACATATGTTGGTCATTTGTTCTCTGGTTCCTCTGCCTTTTCGAAATCCAGCTTGTACATCTGCAAGTTCTTGGTTCATGTACTATTGAAACCTAGCTTGAAGGATTTTGAGGACCGTGCTAACATGTGAAGTGAGCATAGTTGTACAGTAATTTGAACATTCCTTATAATTTGAACATTCCTTGGCACTGTTCTTCTTTGGTACTGGAATGAAAACTGACCTTTTCCAGTCCTGTGGCCACTGCTGAGCTTTCCAAATTTTCTGACATATAGAGTGTGCCACTAGCACTTTCACAGCATCATCTTTCAGGATTTGAAATAACTCAGCTGGAATCCCATCACCTCTACCAGCTTTATTTGTAGTAATGCTTCCTAATTTCCATTTGACTACACACTGTAGCATGCCTGACTCTAAGTTAGTGACCACACCATTGTGGCTATCTGGGTCATTAAGACCTTTTTTGTAGTTCTTCTGTGTATTCTTGCCACCAGGTCTGTAGGAAGGCTAGACTAAAGGTAGGTTTCATAGATCTAATTGCACTTGCTAAGCACTTTGGTGTATGACCAGCTCTTACAGTGACTAGTGAAGAGGCCTAACAAAATGAGAAATGGTCACTTTTTACAACTTACCAAAGTTGAGATGCTGGTATATTAATATCTTAAAGGCCTCTTGGTATCGCAGAGGGACCAGGGAACCCAAAGAAGTCCTGTCTCAGGGGTATGCTGAGCAGGGAGTTTTTCAAAGAACAGTCATGTGGGCACATTGTGCCTCAGTCACTCACACATAATTTAGGGGCCCAGACTCTGGCCAGGCAACACTAAGTGAAATTTAATGTCTTCCCAGGATCAATAAAGGACATAAATGGTATGGACCTGACAGAAGCAGAAGATATTAAGAAGAGGTGGCAAGTATACACAGAAGAACTGTACAAAAAAGATCTTCACGACCCAGACAATCACAATGGTGTGATCACTCACCTAGAGCCAGACATCCTGGAATGTGAAGTCAAGTGGGCCTTAGGAAGCATCATTACAAATAAAGCTAGTGGAGGTGATGGAATTCCAGTTGAGCTATTTCAAATCCTGAAAGATGATGCTGTGAAAGTGCTGCACTCAATATGCCAGCAAATTTGGAAAACTCAGCAGTGGCCGCAGGACTGGAAAAGGTCAGATTTCATTACAATCCCTAAGAAAGGCCATGCCAGAGAACGTTCAAACTACCACACAATTGCACTCTTCTCACACACTAGTGAAGTAATGCTCAAAATTCTCCAAGCCAGGCTTCAGCAATACATGAACCATGAACTTCCAGATGTTCAAGCTGGATTTAGAAAAGGAGATCAAATTGCCAACATCCGCTGGATCACCAAGAAAGCAAGAGAGTTCCAGAAAAACATCTATTTCTGTTTTATTGACTATGCCAAAGCCTTTGACTATGTGGATCACAATAAACTGTGGAAAATTCTGAAAGAGATGGGAATACCAGACCACCTGACCTGCCTCTTGAGAAACCTGTATGCAGGTCAGGAAGCCACAGTTAGAATTGGACACGGAACAACAGACTGGTTCCAAATAGGAAAAGGAGTACATCAAGGCTGTATATTGTCACCCTGCTTATTTAACTTATATGCAGAATACATCATGAGAAACTTTGGGCTGGAGGAAGCACAAGCTGGAATCAAGATTGCTGGGAGAAATATCAATAGCCTCAGATATGCAGATGACACCACCCTTATGACAGAAAGTGAAGAAGAACCAAAGAGCCTCTTGATGAAAGTGAAAGAGGAGAGTAAAAAGGTTGGTATAAAGCTCAACATTCAGAAAACTAAGATCATGGCATCTGGTCCCATCACTTCATGGGAAATAGATGGGGAGACAGTGGAAACAGTGGCAGACTTTATTTTTTTGGGCTCCAAAATCACTACAGATGGTGATTGCAGCCATGAAATTAAAAGACACTTACTTCTTGGAAGGAAAGTTATGACCAACCTAGAGAGCATATTAAAAAACAGCGACATTACTTTGCCAACAAAGGTCCGTCTGGTCAAGGCTATGGTTTATCCAGTGGTCATGTATGGATGTGAGAGTTGGACTGTGAAGAAAGCTGAGTGCTGAAGAATTGATGCTTTTGAACTGTGGTGTTGGAGAAGACTCTTGAGAGTCCCTTGGACTGCAAGGAGATCCAGCCAGTCTATCCTAAAGGAGATCAGTCCTGGGTGTTCATTTTAAGGACTGATGTTGAAGCTGAAACTCCAATACTTTGGCCACCTGATGCGAAGAGCGGACTCATTTGAAAAGACCCTGATGCTGGGAAAGATTGAGGTCAGGAGAAGAAGGGGATGACAGAGGATGAGATGGTTGGATGACATCACCGAGTAAATGGACATGAGTTTGGGTAAACTCCAGGAGTTGGTGATGGACAGGGAGGCCTGGCGTGCTGCAGTCCGTGGGGTTGCAAAGAGTCGGAGACAACTGAGCGACTGAACTGAACTGAACGAAGGTCACCACGTGTTTGGAGTGTTGTCATCTCCAGAGATCCAGGTCCAAAAAATGGAATGGCACCAAAAAACAGGCTAACTACAACATGAAAAGATCCTTCTCTGTAAAAAGAGCCAAGGACTCAACAGTGCTGTGTTTGGATGCCCCAGGCTGAGTTGGCCTGGGTGGGTTTGCATGGGCTCTACTGATGGAACTGTGGTAGTGATCTTGTGAGTGGTCACATGAAGTGAGAACTTAATTCCCTGCCCAGGAATTGAACCTGGATAGCCTGGATGAAAACTAGAAGACTGAGCCACCAGACCAGCAAGGGCTAAAGGCTAGAAGCGATTTTTCTGGGCTCTTTCCTCCAGTGAAAAATGCATTTATTATGGAGGCAAAAACTGTAAATGCAGGTTCAAAATTTGAGGCACAGCACAACAAGTGGGACAGCACACAGAGGAATGGTGTGTTAAGATGGAAGCAAGGGAGAAATGCACACCCAAAGAGAAAGGGTATGGGCGCACCTTCTAGTGAGGAGGAGCACAATCAAGAAGTGGTAAAGCCATTTATATATGACAGTTCTTCAGATCTTTGTTTATCTTCTGCCAATTATCGGGCTTCTTTTTCCTCACCTGAGCTACCCTTGAGCCCTTCCCAACATGTACACACAACTGTTTTCCAAGACGGACTCCAGTTGAGAGGACTATGGAATCACATATTAACATCACATATTATGGGGTAATACACCATTCTTTTTGACCCCAAGGAGCCTCTCTGCACATATGAAATGTCTCTCTTGCCCCAAGGATGGCAAATATATAACCTCTTGATTCTTTACTCAAACAAGGTTTAGCATGTTCCTGCCATGACTGTTACCTTAGGGTGTCCACAGGAGACAAAACTTGGCTGTTTATCCCACTTCAGTTGTTACTTCCATTTAGAAGAACAAACAGGAAGCTGGTTGTAAATATCTAACCTGGAGCCCACCTATCGTCTATTTCAAGAAATGCAAACAGGTGGCTAGCTGTAAGTGACTGGCCTGAAGCCCATCTTTTTCTTTCCTCAAGAAATGTAAACAGGAGACCAGTCATAAATGCCTATCTCCTGCCTCAGTGGGAACAGCTGAGCCATGGCCAGGTTCTGAATGGAGTCTCAGAATCCCTCAGGAATGACCCAAGAAAGCTGCCCAGTCAATGCAGCATGATGTCGATGCTGGGAGAACCACCTGTCATCCAGGTCTGGAGACCTCACTCCTGTAGTGATCAGCACATCCAGTAGGGGGTAAAAAAGGAAAACCAATGAAACATGATTCTGCTCATTGGCTATAGCAACAGCCTAGAATGGTGCAGAGATTGAAACTCTTATCTGATGAGATCCTGGGAGTATTTATCATTCTGTTTCTCTGTTCCAGGCAAGTCATTTTCAAATTTGGCTCTGAGACCACTGTCTGGAACATCTGTATGAAATACAGATTCCTGGACTCTACCTCCAAAGATTCTGATTCAAGGGTTTTGTGCTGAAGAATTTATTCCTCAGTGTTGCACATGTATCAGAGGAGGGGATCCACGGACCAGTGTCTGGGAAGAATCACTCTAGCCCACACCATCTCCTTATACAACCGATCACTGAGAAAGGGCTGCACTGCAAACGTAACACCCAGAGTGTCCCCGAGCCCCCACTTTGACCCGCTGCCCATTCTGGGACACAAATCTCTGAGCTCTGCCCCCCAGTGAGCTCCATAACTGTCCTTTTGACACATGCACTTCACATCCATTCAGTTCAGCCAGTGTTTATTGGGCACCTCCTATAGGCAAGGCACAGAACCGGGTGCTGCTGTGGGGAACAGAGAAGAGAAGGCCGGGCCTCACCCTCAAGGGGCTCACAGTCTAGTGGAAGAGAGACATGGGTACCAAAAATACAAGGCAGCATGAGATGAGCTCTACAACAGGCGAAACCAGTGGGAAGGCAGGGAACCCAGGCAAGTCAAATGTTTGATGCAGCGGGTGGTGCTCTGGTCAGTCCATGGGAGATAAGCAAGATTCACACAGGTGGAACTGAGCAGAGAAGGGAATTTCAGGCAGGAGAGAAGGTACAGAGGTGGGAAAGAACACTGTTCAAAAGATAGAGGCAGAATGTGTGCCTTGACTGAAATAGAGGGTGCTAATGGGGTAACTGGGAGCTAAAGCTAGACAAATGTTTTGAGGGCAGATGGCAGAGGAGATCAACGTTGATCTGTAGGTGATGGTGAGTCATCCAAGGTTTCTGAGCCAAGGAGCAACATGATTTCATTTCCTCAATTCCCAGTGCTATAACATGCAATTAACTCTACTTCTGTTAACTTCACTCCATGGACTTACACCCTCTCTTGGTCTCAAAGCAGAAGCTCTGTGGCTACACATACCTTTAAGACTGTACAAAGTTACAATGCAGAAGCCTTAGGCTAGGTAAATTTTGAGCTCACTTACCAGCTTTACACTATGTCCACAGAACAGAAGGGGCAGCCTTCTAGAATCATTTGAGAGTAAGGGTCAGGGCACAAGGAAGGTACTCAATGAACTTTTGTTGCCTAGGCATGGCATGGATAAGCTGCAGGAAAAAATGGGAGCACAAAGAGAAAATGGTAGAGAGATGCAGGTGACAAAATTAGCATCATCTAAACCAAACCATTTCCTAGGAGGCTTCTGCTACAACCCACTTCATCGGGTGGGGAGACTCTGCAGTCTGACCCACTGGGATCGGTAGGTGGTTCTTCTAAGAGCTCTACACCTAACAGATTCTCTACTGACACCTTCATTAGGATCCTGCTTAACTATCCAGTGAGGAGGGAAAATGGCGCCCACCCCTACCTGGGCTACCCCAGCCTGTAAAGGAATGTGAAGCCACTGCTGTCCAGGTGGACATGGCGATGCTGGTCAGCGAGGGCTCCCCCAGAACCTCCACACTAACCGAAGTGGGTGTCTGGGTGGAGACAGGTGAAGTCACAGCTGGGTTACCCAGGAGAAACGCTCCCGGGGAGTTGGCATGCACCTCTGAGCCCGACCCGGCAGGGCCCCCGCCACTGTTGTTGATGGTCCACAGGCATGGATATGGGCTGCAGAAACACAGAGAGAGAGAGAGAGAGAGAATGGTGATGATACTCCCAGACAGGATTGCCATCTGATTAGCACATACACAGTGCTGAGAGGGACACGAGTTAGAAAGAGAATATCTAGCCATGGCTTTGTTTCCAGCTCTGACACACACTGGTCCCATTTCTGCAAAGAAGCAGCAAGATGTAGTAGAATAAGCATACAATTAGGTGTCCTGACACCTGCCTTTTGATGCTGGCCCTGCCTCCAACAAGTTGTTCAGTTTTAACACAGCATTTTATTTCTCTAAGCTTCCCTTGCTACCTGTATAAATGGGCAGGGAGGTTGAAAGGAGGATATTTGGGCAGTATAATCTGTAAGATCTCTCACTGGCCAAGAGAGGTGATGTGGCCTAATAACCAGGACAGAAAATCTAGGTTTAAATCCTAGCATTACAGCTTATTAGCTCTGTGACTTTGAACAAATTATTTAATAGATAAGCCTCAGTTTCCTTATCTTCAAGATTTGACGTGATAATTAAACATACCTTACTAAATATTTTTATGAGGATTGAATAAGAAAATGAGTACGTGAAATCCAAAACATAGCACTCAGTAAATGGTGGTTGTTATAATTAATTCTTCTATTCCAGGTTTCTACCTGTCAGTTCTGGTCCCTGGTAGAAAGGGGAGGAACTGGACCACTTTCTTAGACTTTTCTATACTACATCACTGGGTCACGAACCTGACTATACATTGAAATCACTTAGCAAATTAAAAACATTACTGACACTTGGGTTCTACCCCTGGAGATTCTGATCTAATTAGTCTGGCATGTAGGATCAGAATTTTTTAAAGCTTTCCTGTTGACTGTGATGTGCAGCCAATTTTGCACCTTAACATAGAACCTGGATTAAAATCACTGCAGTCAACACAGGCAAATAACTTCCAGTACTTTGGTCATCACTTTTCAGAGTCCCTACTTAGCTTGATAATAGGCTCATTACCCAATGACAGTACTGAACACATTTTGCTTTTCTCTACCAAAATATTTAGAGTCAGCAATGGGTTAAACATGCCACTGATGAAACCAGAGGTAGAAATGCCACCCTGCACTCTGCCATATTTCAGTTTCCACAGACCTCATTGGACCATATGAAACCTGCAGAAACCTAGATAGGCCATGGGGGTTGTTGGGTTTTTTAGCCAGCTCAGTTTGCTGGGATTCTGACCCCAATTCCCCAGTTTTCAAAAGAAATTCTTCTACAATAACAGTCAGAGCCCCTCTCTGATGCTTCCTGGGCTGATTCAAAAACCATGGGTTCTGAGTGACTTTATTTACTGTCTTAGCTTCAGGCAGTTTTTAATGCCCCTGAGATTTAGTTTCTCCATCAGGAAAATAGGAATTTTAAAAGCAGCCTTATGGATGTCTTTGAATCCTATAAATGACTTACATAAAGGATCAAGTACAGAACTTGGCACATAGTTAATTGTCTAACAGCTTCAAGGACACTCTTTCCCTCACTTCCAACACAGCACCAATAAATGCATTTCCCTGAGATCCTCTAGTCAAGCACTGTCCAATAGAAATAAAATGTGAGCCACAAATACGAATTTTCGAGAAGCCACACTTGAGAAAAGAATAAAAAGAAACAAATGAACTTATTATTAATAATATTTTATGTAACTGAAAATATTTAAAATATTATCATTTTTACATGCATCAGTATAAAAAATTATTAAGAATTTATTCTTTATTATCTACTGTCTTTAACATTCTGTGTGTGACAGCCCTTCTCAGTTTGGCCCAGTTGCATTACCAGAGCCCAGGAGCCAGAGGCGGCTGGGGGCTGTTGCCTTAATAGCAGAGCACTAGATCCTTAAGGGCCATGGCAACATCAACATCAAAATCAAGATCACAGTTTACGGCAACATCAGCAACACCTGGAAGCTTGTTAAAAATGCAGAATCTTGGGCCCTAACCCAGACCTATTGATCAGATTGTGCAGTTGAACAACATCCCAGGTGATTCTAATGCACATTAAAGAGTGAAGAGCATTGCTGTGAATCAAAGCTCTACGACCCTCAAACTTTTTTAGACCTGCCAGTCATCTAACATCTCCCCCCAAAAAAGACAAGACATCTTTTGATTTTGAATTGCTTTTTGGACCTTCTCAAAATTCTGCCTAATTATGTTGAACTTAACAAGACATGTATATATTGATACAATGTTATTGCTTACAGTACTTATTACGCTCTTTTTAATTTTGGTGTTCACCATAACTCTACAGAGTAGCTCTGAGTACTACTACAGAGTAGTACTATTGCCAAGTTACAGATAAGAAAGTTTAAGCTTAGTGAGGCTAAGATTTCCTAAAGTCTCAGAGTCAATAAGAAGTGAAACTGGGACATTTGTCAGATTCCAGGCCTCTTTCCTTTCTACTCATCACACTGATTTCCAACAGTCAGAACTGAATGCTGGCCTCTGGTATAAGTTATGCCATGGGTCCTACAAGATACTCTCAGCCCTATTGCCTGGGTTGAGGCCCGGGCACCCAAAATGTGTCCACCTGTTAGAATGAGTAGCTTGTGAGGATATAGACAGCCAAGGGTCTTGAGGTTTCAGTGCATATTTACACTTTTCCCTTTTAGTTCCCTGATGCTCAGTATTTATCTGCTACCACCATTGTTCACAGTATTTCTTCCTGACTTGAGACAAACAATCCCAGGCCACAATATCTTTTCCCTCTTAAAAAAAATACCAAAGTTACAAATAAAAAGAATGCATGACTGAGTAGGTGCTTTCTCACCACACTTTTTCCAGGGGCAAAGAGTTGACCTTGTTGTTATTTTCAATTCTTAGTGGCTTAGAAGTCAGGACAAAAGCTTAGACCGAGGCACCCCAGGAAAAAAAATATGAATTCGAGACCCCATGCTAAAAAGTAAACCTCCAAGAACAATGAGCAAGTTGCTGGTGTTGGTCTTACCTAGGCCCTGGATTGACTGGTCCACTGGTGTGGGGTACAGACAGGATGCTGGCGTGGGGTGTGGAGGATAAGGAAGTCCAGTTGTCAGCTCCAGAGAAAACTTGCAGGTTATTGCTGGAGCTTTCTATCAAATTCACTTTGGGGAAATAACAACAGTTCAATTTGTGAAGCATGGAAAATGTAAAGATGGTGACCAATGACAATATCCTAGGTCAAAATACAACCATGGCCACATGTACCAACAGTGTGTTGATACTTTCTGAAGGAAACAGAAAGGAGGGAGGAACTTAGGTTTATTGAAGTTTATTGAATGTCAACCATATGTCACATACTGAGAGTGAAAGTTTCTCAGTCGTGTCCAGCTCTTTGCGACCCAGTGAACTATAGAGTCCATGGAATTCTCCAGGCCAGAATACTGGAGTGGGTAGCCTTTCCCTTCTCCAGGGGATCTTCCCAACCCAGGGATCAAACCCAGGTCTGCTGCATTGCAGGCAGATTCTTTACCAGTCATGGGATGATCATGTACTGTTCATTTTTTAATCTTTATAACAACTTCTCACCTCCATTTTATAGATGAGGCTCAGACAGGTGGGATGATTTTCCCTTTTTGTCACAGATCTAACTCAGGTCACAGCTCACATCCTCTTTAAAATGGGCCATGTCATCATCCCCTCAAAACAAGCCTACGGACACCAGTGCTTCAGATGAAGTTTCTGAGGATCAGAACCTATCTTTCTCAGCAACCCCAAGGAGATTTAAACATTTCAGGAATAGTGTCTTCTATGTATTTGAATCTTCATTTGCACAAATAGTGCAAATATAATAGAGAGGAAGAAGGGAAAGAAGATGGGAAGGAAGGAGGGGAAAGATAGGAAGAGGATTTCATGTACATCCCTGGCCAAGTCACTCCTTTTCATGGTGTGGCCCTCAGCCTCAACTCCTTCATCCACCACATTGCCTCCCTCCTTCTCCACTCTTTTCCCAAATCATTCACAGATAACGTAGGTTCTCTCCTCCTTCTGAACCTTTGCTCTACCACTCTCTCACATGGAGTGCCCTTCATCTCTGCCTGTGTCCCATGTCATCCATCTTTCATCCCTGCCCACTCCAACCTTTATCCTTTTCTATTCATTCTTCAAATCTCAACTTGAACATTAAGCCCTCTGGTAGATCTAGCTGCCCTTTTTCTTTCATTCCCATAGCACCGTGGCTTGTGTACTTTATAGAATGCTTCTCTAACTTTAATGTGCATAAGAATCACCTGGGGATTTTGTTAAACTGCAAACTCTTTCAGAAGGAGAACCTGAGAGTCTACATTTCTAACAAGTTCCCAGGGAATGCTACAGGTCTGAGGATCACATTAGAGCTCTCACTATACTGTATTAGGATTAATTATATGTATTTGCATAACCCTGAGATCCTCCAGGGAATAAATAAACCTTAATCACCTTCCTTACCCCACTGCCTAGAAGAGTGTCTGGTGCATAGCAAATGCTCAGATGTGTTTTGTGTGCTGACGCCAGGAAAGAATCAAGAAGTAGATGAGAACCTGCTCAGTTTCTGATATCATTAAGCTCCATTTTCTGCCTTCCTGGAAGCAGCTGCCAAGATTGCTGGGAGTAGCTAGCGATGGGGCACAGGCACGGGCAGCTGATGACCAGCAAAGTCATCTGCAGGCACAGAGCTCGGGATGTCCCTGAGGCTGGTATCCTAATGCACTCCTCTGTCTCCCAGACCATGAACTTCACTGTCTCATTGAGTGTTAGTGTCCCCATATGAGAGTAGAATCTCTGTGAGATGATTGGTGCTGTGATCTGTTTTGTTCATGGACAAAACCTGGCACAAAGTCAACCCTCGATAAATATTTGACGATTCAGACCAAAGCCTGGATGTAGAGTGAACTAGCTTCCCAAGACTTCCTAATAGCTCTTCAATACTGGGCCCAATATTTTCTGTTCTGAGCCATGCACTACAACTGTAGAAAAGAGTCATGTGAGGGCAATGAGCTGAGGGTCTCAGAACTCCATGACTTAACTTGGCTTTTAGAGATGCAGCCTGAAACTGCTTAGTACACCAGTGCCCTGGGAGGAGGACTTTCACACCCATTAGAAATTGGGAGACTGGTTGTCTCCCAGCTTTTGTAATTATTTGAAATAATTATAAAATACTGACAATGCTATATATAGTCAACTGTTAGTATATAAAACATCAAAATTTTTAATACATAATAATATGACATATATTAGATAAAATGGATTCTATCTTCAGATATTTACTTCTACTAGTTGTTTATCTACTTCTTCCCACCATCCACACCCCCAAGGGTATTGTTAGCAGAGTCACACACCTGAGGGAGAATGATTTCTGTGCACGTATGCAGAAGGGTAGGGAGCCTGCCGGTGGTGTCCTCGGATGCCAGGATAGTGCTCACAGCCGTGGTGGGTGTGGGGAGCAGACAGAGGCAGCGGAGTAGCATACTGGTAATTGGCATTTCCTGCTGTACACACTCCATCCGGATTGGAAAAGATCCAGCCTCCCACTGCAAGAGATAAGAGGAGGACACAGAGGGAGATTCTGTGAACTTCCACACCGAAAATCAGGTTTCCAGTCACTTAGCATAGTTGTGTTTCTGTGTGACTGGCAATGTCTACCTGTGTGGAGTTAGACACTACCACCTCCACTGCCTCTCCCCTTCCATGTTAGCAGCTAAGTTGGCTTCTTTGGAGATGGATGACAGGTCCTATCAAGTTTGGAGACTCTCTTAAGAAATGCTAGAGTCACAGCTATATAAAATATTATTTGAATGTATAAGTGAATAGAAAATATAAAAGTTAAGTTGCTTCTGACTTAATTGAATTAAAAGTCAGTCAAAGAAGGAGGTGTCAGATGATATGTTAATCATTGATTAATAGCTACTAGGGAATGTTTAATTTGGTTACCCAGAAAGAATGGAGCCCTCCCTGTTTCTGCCAAGTGAGAAAATATCTTTAGTTCTCACTCCAAGCAAGAGGAGACAGGATGCCTCCCATCACCACCCAGCAAAGAGGATTCTGAAGGCAAAAAGAGAGGGAGATGGCTAGCACAACTTGATAAGAATCTTGCAAAACATTTTGGAAAACTGCAAAATATTTCACAGAAATGTGTTTGTGAAAGACCATCTCAATCGATGTGGAAAAAGCATATGACAAAATTTAACACCCTATCATAATAAAAGCATTCAATAAAGAATACAAGAAAATTGCCTCAACATAATAAAGGCCATATAGGACAAACCCACAGTTAACACCATACTCAATGGTAAAAACCTGAAAGCTTTTCCTCCAAGATCATGAGCAGGACAAGAATACGCACTCTCACTGCTTCCATTCAGCATTGTACTAGAAGTCCTAGTCAGAGCAATTAGGAATAAAGGAAAAGAAAGAAAAGGCATCCAAATTGGAAATGAAGAAATAAAATTATCTCTGTTCATAGATGACACAATTTTATATGTAGAAAACTCTAAATATTCCACAAAAAAACTTTTCTGATAAACAAATTCAGCAGTTGCAGGATACAAAATCAACACACAAAAATCAGTTACATTTCTATACACTTACAATGAACAATCCAAAAAGTAACTAAGAAAACAATCCAATTTAGAATAGCACCACAAGGAACAAAGTACTTTGGAACAAAATATACCTACGGGGCAAAAGACTCGTACACTGAAAACTATAAAATATAGATGAAAGAAATTAAAGAAGATATAAATAAATGGAAAGACATCCTATGTTCATGGATTGAAAGACTTAATATTATTAAAATGTTCATATTACCCAAAGAAATCTCTATCAAAATCCATAAGACACTTTTGTCAGAAATGTAAAGCAATACTAAAATTAATATAGATTCTTAAAGAACTCCAAATAGAACAATCCTGAGAAATAAAAATAAAGCTGGAGGCCTCATGTTTCCTGATTTCAAAACACATTACAGAGCTACAATACTGTAAATAGTAGGTGCTCAGTTGTCCATTTGTGTCTGACTCTTTGCAACCCCATGGACTGTAGCCCACCAGGCTCCTCTGTCCATGGAATTTTCCAGGCAATAATACTGGAGTGGGTTGCCATTTCCTATTTCAGGGGATCTTCCTGACCAGGGATCGAACCCAATCTCCTGTGTCTCCTGCACTGGCAGGCAGATAGTTTCCCACTGAGCCACCTGGGAAGCCCCCTAATTAGTATGGTGCTGGCAAAAAGACATATAGGCCAGTGGAAGAAAAGAGAGCCTATAGATAAACTCCACTTATATGGTCAAATAATCTTCAACAAGGGTGCCAAGACTACACGAATGGGAAAGAATAGTCTCTTCAGAGAATAGTATTAGGAAAGCTAGATATCCACATGCAAAAGAAATAAACTAAACTCGTATTACACCATATAAAAATTTTAACTTTAAATAAATAAATAATGCAAGACCTATACAACTTCTAGAAGAAATGCAGGGGAAAACTTCACGAAATTGGATTTGGCAATGATTTATTAGATATGACACCAAAAGCACAGATAACAAAAGCAAAACTAGACAAACTACTTCAAACTTTAAAACTTCTGCACAGCAAAAGAAACAATCAACAGAGTGAAAGGGAAATCTATAGGATGGAAGAGAATATTGGCAAACTATAAACTATAAAAGGGATTAGCATCTAGAATATGTAAAGATCTCTTATAACTCAACAAAAACAACAAAAATCCTAATGAAAACAAGCAAAGGACTTGAACAGACATTTCTTCAAAGATATACAAAAAGCCAAAATGCATATAAAAAGTTGTTCAACATCACTGTTCATTAGCAAAACACAAATCGAAACAAGATATCACCTCATACTATTAGGATGGCCATTGTCCAAAAAAGATTAGGAAATAATAAGTGTTGGTGAGAATGTGGAGAAATTGGAACCTTGTGAACTATTCATGGGGATGTAAAATGGTGCAACTGGCATGGAAAACACTATGGAGTTTCCTTAAAAAATTAAAAATAGAAGTACTGCATGATTCACCAATTCCACTTCTGGTTATATATCCAGGAGAATTAAGGACATTTGCACACTCATGTTCATTGCAGCATTATTCACAGTTGCCAAGAGGTGTAAGTAACCTAAATGACCATCAATAGATTATGGGACAGGCAAATTTGGTATATACATGCAAGTAAATATTATTTCATCCTTAAAAGAAGGAAATCCTGTCGTATCGTACTATATGGATGAGCCTTGAGGAACATTAGGATAAGCAGAAGCAGCCAGTCATAAAATATATATATATATATTGCATGATTCTTCATACTAGGTATCTAAAGGCTATGGATATAGAGGTATAGAGTAGAACGGTGGTAGCCAAGGGCTTTGTGGGGAGGGAGATGTGAAGAGAAGAAGTTTGGTGAGTATACGTAGCTTTAACATGCACGAATTGGGGTGGAGGGGGCAGGCAGGTGGTTCTGGGACTCTTTTGTACCAAAATGTGCATGTGATTGACAATATTGTACTATACATACAATTCTTGTGAAGGTGCATTTTATATCGTGGTTTTAAGCCACAATAAAAAATTTAGTAAGTATTATGAGGAAAAGGCTTTACTTCAAGTGAATTCATGGGAAAGGACAGAGAGAACAAGAAGCACATCCTTTCACCAACCAGCTCTCAACTGAGGGGCCCACAGATGAAGATTCAGACAGGACCAGAACTGTTCCTTAAGAATATTGACTAGGGATTGTCACCAGGGCTTTAGTGATATGAAAGTAGAACTTTCATTAAAACCATTTGCTTAATATTTTTTAAGTATAAGTAAACAAATTGTACAGAATTCCTATCACAAAATGTAGGTCAGTCATTCTCAATAAATCATTTTGTTATCTCCATTTTCTCTTTGTTGTATAGGCGTGTGGCACAAGGGATCACTATCTGAATGATAGAATCAAGATTCAGGTTCTCAGCAAGCAAAGCCAGGCAGAACCAGACTTGTTCATGAAGTTTGCCACATATAAGGATGTTACTGAGAAGCCAGGCAGAACCAGACTTTTGTTCATGAAGTTTGCCACATATAAGGATGTTTACTGAGAAGGTTGTAACACATGAACTTGAAAGGGTGTGGTTCCACATGTGATCCTATCCTATACAAAATAGCTTTTCATTCCAGGTCAGTTAAAAAGTACTTTTCTTGGATAAATTGTTAGAAATGTACCATCTGCCACAACTGAATCAGGAAAAAATAGAAAATATGAACAAACTGATTACCAATAATGAAATTTAATCAGTAATCAAAAAACTCCCAACAAACAAAAGTTGAATTCTACCAAATGTTTTAAAAAGTAAACATCTATTCTTCTCAAACTATCCCAAAAACTGAAGAGGAAGGAATGCTTCTGAACTTATTCTATGAGGCCAGCATCACCGTGATACCAAAACCAGACAACAGCACCACAAAAAAGAAAGTTACAAACAAAAATAATGATAATAATAACGTTGCAGCATTATTTACAATAGCCAAGAAAATGAAGCAAATCAAGTGACCATCAAGAGATAAATGAATAAAGAAGACGTATATATATATATACACACATACACACACACACACACACACACAATGGAATATTATTCAGCCATAAAAAATAATCATGCCATTTTCAGAATCATGAATGGTCTTAGAGGGTATTATGCTAAGTGAAATAAGTCAGGTAAAAAAAAGATAAATACCATATGATTTCACTTATATGTGGAATCTAAAAAATAAACCACATGAACAAACATAACAAAACAGAATAGACTCATAGAACAAACAAGTAGTTACCAGATGGTGGGGAGGAAATAAAGAGGTGAGGGAGATTAAGAGGTACAAAATTCCAGGCACAAATGAGTCATGAGGATGAAATCTGCAGTATGGGGAATATAGTCAATAATATTGTAATAACTTTGTATGGTGGCAGATGGTAACTAGACAAATAAAAAAAAAGACTCCTGAGAAAAGATTTTTTTAAAGTGATTTTCTGAGAATTGTTTCTCTTTATGTGGCTATACTGCCACTTCTGCAATGAAAGATGCATCGAACTTTAGGGGAAGGAGGGAGTAAAGAATTTCATAGCTGGAAAACTGCAGAAGGGATCTTAGCAAACCATTAAACTCTAAATTAAAGGGTATCTCAGACACTGATGCTACTGACCTTGGGTTACTGCTGCAGCTTTAGAGGACTTGCTCCACTGTGGAGCCTCCTCTCTGTTCTGAGACACGGAGAGGGTGGCGCCCTATCAGGAACATCCAGTCTACCTGCAGAATTCCAGATATATGACTCCACTAATACTGTAGTTTTCCAGTCAACAAATACAGAAGTTTCCTCATGTGCAAAGCTATGGCCTTCCTGAGGCATGGCAATGGTGATAAACTCAAAAACCAGAAAGTAGCAAGAACAAGGAAACCCCAAAACAGGAGTGGAGTGTCAGGGTAGAAGGTATATCCAGAATCCACTTTTATGAGCTCTTTAGCCTCCCTGACACAAAAATGGGAGTCAAAGAAATTCACTATTTCCATTTTTCTCTCCTGCCTTGGATTTGTATACACTCCCCCAGGAGCAGGGGTTCTCTCTGGGAATGCTTGAAAGGGCATATACTTGTCTTGAGTGGAAGAAATAACCTTTGGGTCTTGATAGAATATTGGGAACAAGCCTGAAGCAGTCATGACAGGTAAAAAGTCTGAGCATGGTGGAGATGCTCCTAGTGTAGCCCCAGGCCCTTCCTATCCAGGGTTCACCCAACTCACAGTGAGAATAGGTCACATGCTGGCTCTCAGACATAGCTTCTGGAATATCCTTGAGGTGGTTCCTGAAAGAGCAATGAAAGTGCACTATAGCTGTCCAGCTTACCATTCACATCCAGCATCAAGTACACCCAAGATTGTCTTTGGAGAGCAATAAATTTTTTGAAATAAGAAAATCAAATACTTTTTTCCCCTCAAACTACTATCTTTCCCCCATTCTCCTCCTACTTTATGTTCTTGTGTAATTGCTCTTTGAATTGCAACTTTATGGTCAATCCAGTTGACCTTATTTACATCTATCCCTATGTAGCTTGATCTTACTGATTTGTGATCAGTGTTTCTGCTTGCCAAAATTCAAGCAATGATTACAGCAGCTAAGATTTGCATAGGACTTCAGGGCACAGTCACATCTGTGATATGCTAGGTCCACCAATTATCCTGTGATAGAATATTACTACATGCTTTCGCAGATTTAGAAAGTGGGTCCCAGAAAAGCAAATTGACTTATGCAAGTCAGGAAATGGTAAAGCCAGGACTCAAAGCCAGGATCTCTCTCTCTCAAAGTCCTAAATATTTTTATTATATGCGTTTTCTTACCTGAAAAAAGGTATTTCTTCTACATCATCAAAATTAAGTCAAATATTGGCAGGACAGACCCCTGTGACATGTTATTATAAACACCTGTCCATTAGTCTAGTGCCTTTATGATGAAAAAGCAAGATTTGAAATTTATAGGAATTAGTGTAAAGATTTGAAACAGAAACAACAAAATCCAAACACTTCAAAGGAAATCATTCACACCCCCAGAAGTCTCTGACTTCTGAGAGACATGGGCCTCTCACCTTTATGAATTACTCACCTTTCCTAGGTGAAATTTAGCTTTAAAAAATTTATTGAAATCATACTACTCAGATAACTGTGGTAAAGGAAGATTGAATTATTTAAAATTTAAATCATTTAGTTTTTTTTTATGTGATTATATTATTTTCAAGAATCTATCATAAAACAGGGCAGATAAAACATGGCCAGTTCCAGGTCCTCCTGTTGTTTAGCTGCTAAGTCGTGTCCAACTCCTTGTGACCCCATGGACTGTAGCCCACGAGGGTCCTCTGTGCATGGGATTTCCCAGGCAAGAATACTGGAGTCGGTTGTCATTTCCTTCTCCAGGGGATCTTCCCGACTCAGGGATCAAATCACATTTCCTGCATTGGCAGGCGAATTATTTAACAATGAGCCACTGGGAAGCCCCAGGTTCTCCTGGACCCCTATTATAAAGGACAAGTAATTACAAATTTGTTTTTTCTTGCTGATTTTGTTGGACATTGAATTAAATATTAAAAACATGTTTCTATCAAAGGTAATGCAAATGCCAGTAGTTAGTTCCTTCCAAGATTATTATAAACTTCATATTTGCAAAAATCATAAGATTGCCCTGAAATTTCTCTACTCACCTTTCCTTAGCATCCAAGAAGGCTTTGGCAAAAGGGTTGTACTTGATTTTGAGAGCTGTTATCTTACATTTACAAAGACAAGAAGTGTTAGTGAAAGTAGAATATGCATGGGGAACAGAACACTTAATCTTCACCTTTGAATTTCTATAAAATCAGAATAATTCTCCTCTCTTTTTTTCTCCCTCTCCATGTTTCTTTGCTTGATTCTGCACAAAATCACTATTGCACTGTCCAACAAGAAACGTTTTATTGTCACCTGTGGTGAAAATGGCAAATGCGGTATAAAATGAGCAAAGAAAGGACAAAACAACAAAATTGCACAAGCCTGATGTGCTAAATCTAGCATTTATTCTATTATTCATTCTTTTTTTTCAACAGTAATTGAACACCCACCATCTGTCAGTTACTTTTCTAGTCACTGGGACACAGAGGAGAGTGTACTGATGAACACCTGTCTCTAGACTCTCGAGTACAGACTAGAATCAACTCCCTGACCTCTTAAATAATCACCTACCCTTTGGGTCATGTTTACACACACGCACACACACACACAAACTATCAGTTCCACCTGCTGTCACCCTTTATCTCCCCTGGCCTTAGCGTACTTCATTTTCCTTCAGAGCCTTCTGACCAAATACATATTTATCATTTTCATCTATTCTCACTGGGATGTAAGTGCCCTGAGTACAGTGCAGTATTACCAGCATGTAGGAAAACATCCAGCCTGTAGTAAGACTCAATAAATATTTGCTGAATAAAAGAAGATTTTTGGATAGCTCATCCACCCCTGTACCCACTCTCAGGATGCATTTACATTGGCAGGGATACGTTGTCAGGAGACAGAGGCTCCGAGGTTAGAGTTTCCCAGGTTTGATTCTCTTGGGGCATGTTCAAGACCAGAATCACAGCATCAGGCTAGTAGCCTGCTGAAAACATAGCCTTAGCCTTGCTGCTAGTTCAGAGGGAACCCTCCAGCATGTGTCCAGGAAAATCTGAGCACTTAGTCAGAGGGCAACCAGATGACAGGTTCCACCTGCCATGGACTAAGAGAGCAGGCAGCATGTCAGTGGCTAACAGACATTGTTCAGAGAACAGAGGAGGCCAGGATGTGGCCCCCAACTCTTCCCAGCTTTCTGAAGTTGCAAAAGCCCACTCTCCCTTCATAAATCCAGAGGCCATCCTACAGAGAGTAAAAGGGGATGAAAGGCAATCTGTGTCAGGGTATGAAAGGCAAAATGTGTCAGCCAATAAAAACTGTACAGTATTTGAGGGCCTGTTTAAATTTTCAGATATTTGGTTAATTTTTCTTTCCACTGACCTGCTAAAGGGTTCAGCTGAGAGGCCAGATTAGCTATAGAAAAGAAATTACATTTCCTTGCACATCATCTGTAGGCAATAAGGCAGTAGTTTCCAAACCTGGATGATCATCAGAATCCTTTAAGGAGACTCTTAAAACTAGATTCTGGTTATTCTCCCTGGAGATTCTGATTCAGTTAGCTGGATGGGAGCCTAAAAATCTTCTAAAGCTTCCAAATAAAGAAATGCAAATTAAAGCAATAGTAAGATACCATTTTTTCTACCCTATTGAATTATCAAAGCTGAAAATGTAGGTAATCACTGTGCTGAGATTGGTGTGGGAATTATAAATGGATATGCTCTTTGGAGGGGAGCAATGGGGCTTTGTCTATCACAGTTCTAACCATACACTCTCCTGGACAGAACAATTCCATTTCTGAGTGCTTAATATTCTTTGCAGTATTATTTATCATAGAAAATAAAACAACTGGAAATGACCTAAACATCATTTAGGTGGGAAACTGATTGCCTGAAATACAGTGTATCCTCTGCAATAATTTCAGTAAAGGAGATAAATCTGAATCCAATTTACATAGAAAGATATTCATAATGCACTCTTAAATACAGGGGGTGGGGAGAAATTTCATACTAACATGAACATGAGCCAATTTGTGTGAGGAAATCTGTACCCTGCGCATATTGATAAGTGCACAGAAGATGCGTGGGAAGAAGCACAGCCTCAGCGGTTATTTGTAGTGTCTCTGGGATGCGGGACTCACAGAACAGGAGGGAAAGAGTAAATCTTTACCTCTAACTTTTCATTTCATTGTATATACTTCCATACTATTTGTTTATCATGTGAAGTTTTTTTTTTAATAAACATGCATTATTGCCATTAAAAAAAATTTTAAGGGTGGAGGAGGGATGAACTGGGAGCTTAGGCTTAAATGCAAACTATTAAATACATAGAATGGAAAAACAGCAAGGTCCTTCTGTATAGCATGGGAAACTATATTCAATATTCTGAGATAAACCATTAAAAAAGAACATAAAAAGAGAATATGTATATATGTATGTATAACTGAATCACTTTTGCTGTATGGCAGAAAATAAGAGCATTTTAAATCAACTATACTTCAATTTTTAATAATCTTTTAAAGTTTAAGCAAAAAGAATCCAACTGATCTGGTGTCCTGGTGACCAGCAGTCCTGGAAAATCTTATAGGATGTGGATGAATCAAAAAAACTTTGCTCCCACAGAGTTTATGGAGGCCAGATGCTGGCTACTCAGCTGTAGCCATGAGAGGCCCAAGTTAGGCAGAGAAAGATCTACATGTGCCCCCAAAAGAGCTAACAAGTTGGACAGATAGTATAACACAAACCCAAACAGGGTGCACAATTGAATCAATCCCCACAGACTTGCTCTAGAGCGGGAGAGATGCCTAGTTCTGTCAGGTCAAGGTCCTGGAAACAAAGACTCCTGCATTTCTGCTGGTTGTATTACAATGCACCACTGTGCCTTATTGGCACCAGGAGAAGAAACACTGGTGGAGCTTTGGCAAGCAGGGAGAAGGAGGTGGAAACTGATTACCACACTGCTTAACTTGGTCTCTACCAAGTGTATCTGACTACATCTGAATCTTAGAAAACCTATCTTTCATCCAAGTTTGGTCATAACAATAAAAGCACCACCCTCTAGTCCCATCACACTCCCCCAGGTGACATTTACACATACATACACACACACTCACCTCCTCATTCTGATAGGCAGTCACAGCTATGAACTGGGTTTCAGGGAAGGAGCAGTTCATCACCATTCGATGGGCATCTCCAACACGCACTATGTGAACCTGGGGTTCATATTTATGCAGAGAATTCAACATTATCTGTTTAGGTGGAAGAAGAGAAAGGACACACAAAGCCTCGGGCATCACAGGTGACAGATGATCCAGCACCTCTGGTTAGTCCTAAGGTTAACACCCACCTCAGTTAGGGCCACACACATTGATCCCCAGTCATCTGAGCCGCCACCATCTCTCTGAGAAATCACTGAAGGGAGATTTTTTTAGAAACTCTTAAGGAGAATAACTTTGGAGCTGCTTATATGAGGGTGACTAAGCACGTACACACATGAGAGGGTGAAGGGTGGGTTGCCAGAGAAGAGCTGGTCTAAAGAGTGTGCGGTTTTCTGCCAAAATCCTGGCTTCCTTTTTTTTTCTTCCTATTTTCAGCACAATGATATGAATTTTGCTCTGTTAAAACATACTGGTTTTTTTCCTATGAGAAAGTGTGTTAGTGTTAGTAGCTCAGTCATGTCTGAATCTTTGCAACCAATCTAGCCCACCAAGCTCCTCTGTCCATGGAATTCTCCAGGCAATAATACTGGAAAGGGTTGCCATTCCCTTCTCCAGGGGATCTTCCTGATCCAGGTATCAAACCTGGATCTTCTGAATTGCAGGCAGATTCTTTACCATCTGAGCCACCAGGGAAGCCCCCTAGTAAGAAATCCTAATTATCTCAAAATCCTGACAAAGGGCTGAATTACCTAAAAAGTAATGATAGCTGACATCTGCTGGTTATATAACATCCACTCTTTGTGATTCAAATCAAAGACATATTGAAAGTCTCCTGTTGTGAAAACTGGGAGGGAATAATAGTTTACTTTTCAATTTCCTGATTCAATAAAGAACTGGAAACTTCCGAATATTGCAGAGACTTCGGAAGATGACTTACCATTCTTAAAATGAGAACCGCTACATCCCAGCTGGATAAGCACAGAGAACAGAGAAGGCGTGAAAAGTCTAAGGGCTATGAGACTGACCAAAGTGAAATCTGGGGGAATAAGACCTCTTCCTCCCGACTGGGTGTAATCCCCCCAAACAGTCTACATTTTATAAAGCAAATAACAACCTTACACAGCACACTAGTGTGCACAATCCTACCAGAGAAAACAAAAGAGTAAAAAGCCTCAAAATCTTGTTTACTCTAATTGGAGACCTTAAATAAAACCCTCCTTATTTAAGGTTTGTTTGGATTCTTTTTCTGAAAACCCAAAGCTGATTCAATATTCTATTGATAATTATCATAATGCCCAAGTGGAGGGAGCAATTATTTCATTTAGGAGCAGCTTTTTATTAAGATGCCACTTACACCAAAAAAAAAAAAAAGGGGGAGAGGGAATAACAAAACCCTGGTACCCACAAACATCTCCCTCCTCCCAGGCTTGGTAAAAAGCACCACACACAAGGCAAAACTCTGAAAGGCCCCTGATGATTAAGTAAACTACTCCACTCTCTCACTCTCTCTTAACATCAGGAAGTCCATTAAAAACCGAAAGCACCAATTAAGAGCTGTTTATTCCTGTTCACATTTGGACTCCGGGGAATAATTGGCTTCCCTGAGAGAAGAGGTCGGTGAGGACCTCCTAATTGCCTAAATGCACCCCTGGTATTTCTTGATGGGTGTTGTGGGGCAGCCGGGTGGCCAGGCTACCGAGCATACCTGCCCACCTCCGTTGAGCTTATTGGTCAGCTTCACCTTGCTGAAGGAGATGGGGGCCTTCATCCAGTGGGCACCGAAGTTGGGGGAGTCGGGGTGGATGTAGACACAGCTGTGGCTGGAGACCTCTGGCTTGCCTGCCGGTACCCATTCTCCATTGACGTACTTCCAGCGATGACTGTCCATTGGGACAAAGTCCAGAAGGAGTGAGTACATGGCATTGGGGTCCAGCCCTGTGATGCTAATCTTTAGGACTGGGAACATCCGTCTAAAAGAAAAGGAAAAAATTGAGCCACAAGAAGGATATTAGAATGTTAGGAACGTCTCTCCAGTTGGCCAGTCCTCTCTCTGCTCAGAGGAGACTGTCCTTGGAGGGCTCTGGTGGTGCAGAAAATGCACAGGGGGAAGCCAAACAAAGAGGGGCCAGGCCAGCAGCTTCGAAGTCAGCCTAGCCTCTTTTTACCGATGTATTTTATCTTGAGGTTTTAATTTTAAATGTTGTGCTCTGTTTTAATGTCTGAAAATCACTGATCTAGTCATTTGACTAGAATGAAATTCCTCCTGAAACCTGAGGTATTGTATACAGGCAGGTGCCAGGTTCTCACAGAGCTTCCTTCAAAGGTTTTCTCCCAGCATACATCAGATTTTCACACTATTGCCACAGAGCAAGCCTTCTCTGTATCACAAAACAGTTCTAAATAATACTAACAGTGTTAATACAGAAAACATGGTTTGTGGTAAAGGCAGTGAAGGGACCCTTGACTCTACATATTTAAACCAGTTCCTTTCCTGCAGGACTTGTCAGAGGCTTTAATTCACCTGTGAGCACTTTGAGAAGGGGTGAGGGATTCCACATTCTGCACTTGTGTACCTGTGCAACCATCTTCTCATTGAGCATCTTGTGGGAATTTGTGTTCAATAAATACACTTTGAGGACTTCCCTGGTGGTCCAGTGGTTAAGAATCTGCCTGTCAATGCAGGTGACATGGGTTCAATCCCTGGTCTGGGAAGATTCCACATGCCATAGGGCAACTAGGCCCATGAGCCACAACTACTGAAGTCTGAATGCTATAGAGCCCTCAAACCACAACTAGAGAGTAGCCCCAACTCGCCACAACTAGAGAAAATCTGCATGCAGCAACAAAGACCCAGTGCAGCCAAAAATAAATATTTTTTTTAAAGGAAGATGTATACTTTGAGACATGATGATCTGGTTTTGTTGGTCCTTCTCCCAGCCTCTGTGGGAATCCCAGGTGGTTTGGTGGTAAAGAATCTGCCTGCCAATGCAGGAGACGTGGGTTTGATCCCTGGGTTGGGAAGATCCCCTGGAGAAGAAAATGGCAACCTACTGCAATATTCTTGCCTGGGAAATCCCATGGCCAGAGGAGCCTAGTTGGCTACAGTCCATGGGGCCCCAAAAGAGTCGGACACGACGTAGAGACTAAACAGCTGCTGCAGCAGCTCCTACGCTCTAAGAAAATACCAGCAAGCTCACTTTCACAGATATTTGGAGAAGCTAGCTCACCTGGCTTCTGATTCTCTTTAGCTTATTTTTCTTTCACCAAGCTACCTAAGTTGCTCCAATCTCCTCAAAAGACCTAGTTTCCAAACAGACGCCCCTACCACCTCCCGATTGCCCCAGAAGCTGTCTTATTTGTCAATACATCTTCAAAAATCTGAGTCCCCAAGTTGAGAAGCTAACAAACTAGGGTCCAAACACTTGCTACTCAGAGTGGTTCATGACTCGGCAGCAGCAGTAATCAGAAATGCAGCAGCTCAGACCTAACTCCAGACATACACAATCAAAATCTGTGCTTTTCAAAATCCCCAGTTAAGTCACCACAACTTTAAAGCTTAAAATGTACTGGTCTAGGGTATCTAGCTTTTAAGATAGCAACTAAGGAGACATCCAAGGGAGTAAGGGGAGTCATTTGGAGGATTTGTGCGTCTATAAAGGTTGGGAAGAGAATAAAACGGGGAAAACTGAGTATGTCCACTGCTAAAAGAAGGAGTCCAAGGATGCCAGGTATGGAAGTATTAACAGCATAATGGGTATAGGTGAGGGACTGGAGGGTCCCAGTAGAGCCTAGTTTTGAAATGAGGTACAATAAGAACTGCAACATATAGAAAGTGAAGAAATTGACCAATAGATAACAAGGTCTGGATCTAGAGATGGACTCAAGCCATCCAGGCTCCTCAGTCTTCTGAGCTTAAATTACATGGCCTCCCTGAATACTCTGGACAGACAGGATATTTTTCCCCTTGGCTCATCCACCTAATCAATACTTCCAACTCCTTTGCTGGGTCCTCTTCCAACTTAGTCCTCCAGCTGTGTATGAATAATGGGGATCTGTTTTCAGCACCCCCTCTTTTCTAAATGCCCTGCCTTAGTGACCACTTCAAAACTCATGGCAGAATACAAAGAACCTGGGGGAGTTTACACCAACCAGGTTTATACCCCAGTATGGCTCTTGGCAAGCATTTAATAGATAGGAAATAGATAGTACCTTTGAGTACTAGAGGCTGGGTGAGTCAGATAATAAACTGAAGCTTGGTGAGTTTAAGTAAACCAACTTAAGTCCATATACTCAGGAAGAGTGGGAGTTGACACCTAACAAACTGAACCATAACCTACATTTGAAATCATTCCTCATACTCACTAGATGGCTATAATAATAATAAAAAAAGGTGAATAACAGCAAGCATAGGTGAGGATGTGGAGAAATTGAAATACTCATACATTGCTGGTGGAATATACAATGGACCAGCCAAAAGTGAGTCTTGCAATTCCTCTAACAAGTTAAAATACAGAGTTACCATATGACCCTGCAATTCCACGCCTAGGTGTCATATGTATGGGTAATGAAAACATACACCCACATAAAAACTTATATACAGACATTCATAGTGGCATTATTCATTACAGTTGAAAATTGGAAACAACCCACATGTCCATTGATGATTGAATAAATAAAATGAAGTATATTTATACAGTGAAATGTTATTTGTCAATAAAAATGCTACAACACAGATGAACCATGAAGACATTATGATATACTTTCAACGAGTTTTTTGGATTGTACAGTATATAAATTATCACAATAAAGCTGTTAACAAAAAAAGTAAATAAAGAAAAAGTAAAGAAGCATCCTGGTTCTTAGAAGAACACATGTAAAACATGGTAGGACCATTTGCTGCTTTAATCTCTAATACTTCATTTGCTGAGAATTTTATCATTATTTTTCTTTTTTTATCACTACACAAATGAACTGAGATGCTATGTATTTTTATCTTCTTTATACCAATGATGTCATAAATGTCACCAATGTAAATAAATGTCAACTTGCCCAAAGTCTTATAACTAGCACTTGAAGCCACCCTGCCTCCAAGTCCAGTTCAACACCTCCTGCTTCTCCTCTGCCTCTTTCTCCAGCCTCACAAGGACTGGGCTGTGATATCTCTTTACTTGGGGGCAACACTCATGACCAGACTGTTTTCAGGGATGAGCTGCACTTCTTTGATCTTTTCTCCCTTTTCTTCCATCTCTGTGGCTGTAAACCAATCCCTATATCAGAGAGAGAAGCAAATGTAGTAGGGAATATAAACACTGCCCAAAACCGTGCTTGAGGAACCACACATGCTTAGGCTTGGCCGTGAACTCTGTATTGTTTAGCTATGAGGCTAGTTTCTCAGTTTTTATTTCTCTTACAGGAGATCTTGAGAGCCAGCACTGCTGAAAGATGCTGTGAGGACTGAGATCTATAGGAAGAAAGAGGGCAGACAAGGCAGATTTTCTAGGTGGGGAAACAGCAGAGGTGGTTAAAGGCAAAATTCAGGAAGTAAACTCCCTCTCTTTCCCCCCACAGAATTTTAATAATCATGAAGCATTCATCAGGGTTTTGGAGTGTGTGTATGCAGGCACATGGGGCATGGATGTTTAGACTTATGTGAAGATAAGAGGAGGAGCAAGCAACCAAAGTAGCCTGGTTAGAGGCAGATCACACAAAAACATATGATTCTCATAAACTGTAATTGTAAACTTCAGAGAAAAATCTCCATAGACTACAGGGACATGGAAAATTTTTTCCTGATGTGCAACATCGGTTTTCTCTCCTCTTGCACCACTCTACCTTCGGGGCCCTCGTTGCCTCCCACTATGAGCATTAGCTCACCGTACCAACATCTCTAAATCACTGGGAAGTTCAACTTAGTGATCCTAACATTTTATGATAACAAATGGATACACCAATTACATCAGAAATTCTTCCAATTTATTAAAATCTTCTCAAGGCAAATTTAATCTGAATGAAATCAAATTATTCAACTGCATGGAAATATACATAAAATATAGCTTTTCCCCCTAAGGCAAATATGTTACTGTAGAGAAAACAAAAGTTACAAGAGATTTCACTTATTTACCACTGAAATCTGAAATAAATCTTTTTGTGCAACCTAAAATACAAGTTCCTAGCTTAAAGGATAGAGATGAAAGGAAGTATTTACAAGCTGATGCACTAGAGATGATTCAAATGAGCTCTAAGGAGGTATTATAATTGTTATTGTTATGTCTGAAAGGCTATTGAATATTAATAACTAAACATTTTCAATAAAAAAGGAGGGGACGATCGGGATGGGGAATGCGTGTAACTCTATGGCTGATTCATATCAATGTATGACAAAACCCACTGAAATGTTGTGAAGTAATTAGCCTCCAATTAATAAAAAATAAATAAATAAAGTAATTGTAGCTTAAAAAAAAAAAAAAGGAGGGGACGAAAAGAGAGGAGAGTAAACAGTAAAACAGCACGAGGAAAGGACAGGAGAGGAAGGAATGAAGAACCATCATAACCCCCGTTTCTGTGGATAGTTCACTGTTCTTCAGGGAAAGTCTCTATTACTTCTGATCAATGTCAGAAGCAAGCCTCCTATTTATGCATATAAATAGATGTCCATTTGAAAATGAGTCTTTTAATTCATCATTCCATCTATGCTATTTTAAAACTTGCTATTACATGGGACAATTATGCTCAAGTGTACAGGAGATCTGATTAACCCCATCGAAGATTTAGAAAAGTCAGAAAGTTAACTGACTATAGGGGCAGGAGGGTAACATGAATGAAAAGGGCCAAGACTGGGTATTAATTACCAGGAATGTTCTTTCCAGAGAAGGGCCACACTTCCATCTGCCTTAGGCTCAGGAGTTGGTATGAAAGGTAAGGATGGGGCATCTGGAGGAGACATTGTGAGTCTACTGACAGAAGAAAATGGGTCAAAAGGAGTGATACAGGGATAGATGGTTAGGAGAAAAAAAGAGGGAAAAGAGAGATGAAGAGGACAATAAAGAAGACAGCAAAACAAGAAAGATGTGCCTATATCAAGAGCAGGAAAGTGTTGTTAACAGTTTATTCTGAGAAACTAAACAGACTGAGAGTAATTCCAGATCACACTCACTCATTACCAACTGCATTCATTTCTTAGAGATCTGTCTTCCCTTCTTTATCTGAAATACAAAGGAAACTATCTCCTGGCAAAATATTGACCAGGAGGGGTTCAGAGATCCTAAGAAAAGATTTAACTTCACTGAGAAGGTAAAAATGTCAGCAGGACCTCCACAGAAAATAAGAAGAATCACATTGACCATAATTAGACTTTTTCTACAGAGAATAATTTTCACATAGTTAATGAGTTTAAATATGTGAAGACTTTTCAATTTTAAATATGAAGAAAATTATTTAGGTACAAAAAGACAAGAGAAAGTTCTTCTAAAATTGTAAAAGAACATACCAATATGACATATTATTAAGTTGAATTTTATAATGGTTTTCAAAATTTTTATTTATCCCTCATTCAAATATATGGACTATTGTTTTACTTGATGATTATACTTATTTTACTATTATATATGACCACTTTGACAGCCAAATAAATAGTATGAGGCTAAGTATTAGTGTAACTAAAAGAATAATAAACAGAAAGGTCTACCTGTCATTGGACATCATAAAACTTTTACAACTGTATCATCATTCATCTTTAAAAGGAAAGAAAGTATATCCAGTTTTAGGAATTGGGGATAATTTCTTTGAAAATACAAACATGTTTTCTATTTCTTTTTACAGAATATAATGTGCCAATACAGATCAAGAGTAAGAATAGGTAAAATTACAATTATAATTATTAAAAATAACAAATTCTATATATGAAATAAATATGGGACCCATTTAGAGAGAGAAAATATAAGCATCAAGCAAGATTGATATTCATGCTACTATTAGTAATCACAATTTATTGAAAGGCCCTTATCTATAGAACCTTTTTTATTTACAAAGCACTGTAATGTCACACAGCAACACTCAAATTCATAATTTTCCCAGATAGAATGTTTCATTCTCTATGCCATGCATTTTATTCAGAAATGGAAAAGTGAGAAGTCAGGAATGAAAATGTTTTTCACAAGGACAAAAGCCTGCCAGAATTTCAGCTAGCTTGGACTTTTCTCTCATTGGAAAGCAGAATTTCTCTCAAAGGTCACAATCTTTGAGATTGTGCTGAAACTAACCATATCGAAAATACCTTTCAACATTTTGTACTTTTTTTGACCATGTGAACAGAAAGATCAGTATCACATTAATATTGGGAGCTGTTTGGCCAAGCTTGGGAGCAATGATACTTTCTTTCTAAATATTTTTATCTCCTTTACTAAACAGAAACTCCTAATATTACCTTAGACAGTCACTTGGCAGAAATAGATTTAATATAATCCAAGAAATGCCAACAGAGAGCCATTTCATTTAATCCCTAATTTGTTGCAATGAAAAAACTGACGGCATCTTCTCTTTTCTCAGTCAGTATATTATGGTTTCATTAACTATTACTGCAATGGCTTTCATACTGTCACAAACACACACAATTTCAAATGAACACTCACCACAAACACACAGGAAGAAGCAAGTGTAGAAGTAGGTAGTGAGATTAAATTTGCCTTTTAGCCTCTGAATCTTCAGCTTGTCAGAAATGTCTCGCAAGTTTGCTATACTTCAGACAAAATCACCCAGCTTCCAGATAAAGTTGCCTTTTATTTTATCTTATCTGAATGGAATTGGAGTTCAAAGAATAGTCATCTGCTCCAGGATATACAGTCAGTCAAAAATTAACATTATTTTCTGAAATTTGAGTGCATTTCCCAAACCCACGGGACATGCCCCCCTTTCCAGTAATTTCAAAGAATTTCTTCCTTTAAACTGCAGGCAGAACAGGTGGCTTCATCCTCCACTTCTCTGACGATCTCAGAGAAATTAATTAAGTTGGCTGGGGGAAAGCCGTAGGAGACTGTCCTCAGGAGCGTTTAATCAGACCCCGCTACCTCTGAGTGAAGAGCTGCAGCCTCTTCTATGTTCAAGGGGCCTTGCCTCCCTTGCCAAGCCCCGCCAGCCCAAGTAGAGCCACAGATAATCTCACCTGCCATTCTTGGTCACGATCATTTCGTTAGTGACTTCCTTGAACCTCTGCCAGAGAGGGGCATCCTCCAGAATGATCTGAAGTTGCTTCTCTGTAGGGTCGCCTTTTTCCCTCCCTGCCTGAAGCTCACTTTCCACCACATTGAGCAGACGAGAAACAGTTCCATCACAGGTCTTCTGAGTGTCCAACTCACTCATGGCCACAGGCCCCTCTCAAACTTTGCTGAGAAACAGTAGTTACTTTGCCGGCTTCCACCTCTTTCCTCCTGTCGCTTGCCTGCCTTTCGAATCCAGCTGGACAGTGCCTGGGAAGCTGGGGAAGAAATGCCTAGTCTCTTGCCTAAGCTCCTAGCATGACACCCTGAAAGTCTACAAATTATACCACCAACCTGTTAAGCTTTAGTTGGGGGTGGGTGGGAGGGGAGAGGTGGGGAAGAAAAAGCCCTCTCTTAATTACTCACTGGATCAGGTGGGAGAAAGCCTGGCTTTCCCATTGGCTGCCGTGTATAGAGTAGATATTTAAGAAGGGTACTCCATCCAAATTATCAGGCTTTTATCTTGCTGTACCTGAAGAGGTCTAATCGGTGTATTGAGGACCATTTTCCAGTTAATTAAAATTGTTCTGGGCCCAGACTGTGACAATCAGGCAAATCACATTTGTGTATAAATCATGGCTTGTGGTATCTATAGGGAAAAAGAAAGATCAAAAACCTTGATGCCAATACAGGATTTCCTGACACAGTTGAGAACCTAAATCCCTGAGCTAACCACTAGCTCTGAATAGAATAGAATATATGGAAGGCCAAGGGCATTGTGCCAAGGAATATGACAGCTCTGCCACAGAAGGAAGGAAGATGATCTGTGTGCCATCCACTCAAGGGTCGGAGATCAGGAGAAAAGAGCTAAGGACTTCATTCTCCCAGGATATCCCCTACTGGCCATCTCTCTCCTGAAGGATCCTACAGACCTCTCAAGGTGTAGTCTCCTGCTCATCTCAAGGTCCCTCATTGCCTCCCACAAGCAGAAGAGCTCTGAACCATGCTCCTCCTCCCTAGTATCCACAGCCTAAATATTTCTTATTTCCAATCCTAGCCAGAAGGAGAAAAACTCCTTCTAGCACCATATTAATCTATGGAAGCACTCTGTCCCCAGTGATTGAAAAATAAGCTTTTTACTTTATTGTGCAATTGAAATCTTAAATCCAGAAAGGCATTCTGGCTTTTCCCTCCAATGGTTTGTGGCCTATCTGGCATTCTGAGGTGAATCCCCACTTTCCCTGAGGAGATACTACTAGTAGAAAACATTTCTTTTACCCATGACACACAGTGCTCACAGTATACATGGGGATGGCAGAGACAGCTCCACCTCCCCAATTCTGAGTAGATCCTGGGACTTGTCGGCTTTCCTCTTGCTACAGCAGAAAGCTGTAGAAAATGAAAACAAAAGAAAAATAAGAGCCAGCACTGCTGAAAGAGGCTGTGAGGACTGAGATCTATAGGAGAAAGAGGGCAGACAAGGCACATTTTCTAGGTGGGGAAACAGCAGCATATTAAAAAGCAGAGACATTGCTTTGCCAATTGTACCACAAACCCTGAAATGCCTCAGGGATTTGACGTACCACACACCTCTGAAAGGAAGTTGTTCAGTTGCTCAGTCGTGTCCAAACTTTTGTGATCCCATGGGCCACAGCAAGCCAGGCTTCCCTGTCCTTCACTATCTCCCAGAGTTTGCTCAAGCTCATGTCCATTGAGTGGGTGATGCCATCCAACCAACTCAACCTCTGTCAATCTTTCCCAGCATCTTTTCCAATGAGTCACCTCTTCGCATCAGGTGGTCGAAGTATTAGAGCTTCAGCTTTAGCATCAGTCCTTCCAATGAATATTCAGGGTTGATTTCCTCTCGGATTGATTCGTTTGATCTCCTTGCAATCCAAGGGACTCTTAAGAGTCTTATTCAGCACCATAGTTCAAAAGCATCAAGGCACTCAGCCTTCTTTATGGTCCAACTCTGTTTCTGGCTAAGATCAAATAGGAAAATATCTTGAAATTTTATTTAAAAAACAATTAACTTTTTTTTTTAGCTTTCTCAAACTTAAGTTTTATTTACAGATTATTATTGCTTTTCAGCTGTTCTTGGAGTACACAATTTGCTCAACAATCCCAAGTTTGATGAAGAAATGACCAACACGAAAGGTAGTAAAGGGCCTGTGAGAAGTAAGTTGATGTGAAATCTGTGGTAAAAAATCACTAACTTTTGAGATCTTCACCTCTCAGACAGGCAATTGTACCTCCCCATTGCAGGAGAAAACAAGAGAATGCCTTTCAGAAGAGAGGGGATTTGCAAGGATTTGTACTCAGAGACAACAGTTGCTGGTGGAGGCAGGGGTGAGGAACATTCTGAAAACAGTGTTATGACACACTCCTTAAATAATAGACTTAGTGATTCCTCAGTGAAATGACCCATCCCCAATTATCACCAACCTCAATCAAATGGGAAAGCCAAACTTTGTAAAACTGCCCATGAACATAGGAATTGCATCAGCATTGACAGACATACTTCAGTGGTTCAGTTCTAAACCCCCCAAACAAAATGAATACTGTGATAAAATGAGTCACATAAATGTTTTTGGTTTCTCAGTGCATATGAAAATTATCATTATGCTATAGTATAGCATATTAAGTGTGCAATGAATGGCATTGTGTCTAGAAACATAATGTACATACCTTAATTTAAAAATTTTTTATTGCTGAAAATGCTAATCATCATCTGAACCTTCAGAAAGTTATAATTCTTTTATGATAGTTACAACATCAAAGATCACTGATCACAGATCACCATAAAAAATATAATAATAATGTAAAAGCTTGAAATATTGTGAGAATTACCAAAATGTAATGCAGAAACATGAAGTGAGCAAATGCTGTTGGAAAAATGGCACTGATAGTCTTCCTCAATGCTGATTTACCACAAACCTTCAATTTGTAGAAAACACTATATCTGTGAAGCACAATAAAGTTAAGTGCCTGTATGTGCCTCAAAGTAAGAGATCATCAGACATCAAACATGGAAGTCAGAGACCAAAACAAAAAATAAATTTAAAAAGGAATTCTGAGTAAACAGAGACCATGTAGGGAGCAAAATATAACAAAAGAAAACTATTTTCCACCTAAACATAAGAGAAAATATTGCATTCATAAAATAACACAAGGAAATGGAAGGAGGGAAGGAAGAAAAGAAAGAGATAGGAAGCGCAATAAGAGAGGAGTGGAGGAGGAGAGGAGGAAACAAAGGAATGAAAAGAAAGAGGGTGCAGAAAGGAAGAAAAAGAAGAACTGGAGTACAAAGTAGAGCTCTTGGGAATTAAAGACATCAAAGTGTGCATTTAAAATTCAATAAGAGCTTGGAAGTCAGAGTTTGTGAAATTTCTAAGAAAGTAAAAGAGTGACAATGAATTCCACAAAGAACAGCGAAGATAAAAGTGCAGAAATTCTCCAAGAAATAATACAGGAGATGTTCCCAGAATTGAAGAACATAAGTTTCCATATTGAAAAGTCCATGGAGGGCACAGAATAATGAATAAAAAAATATTTATCTGCTCCAAGACACATACATCATCATGAAATCTTCCAGAAAAAAAGCAATTTGTTACAATAAATCACAAATTATAATGCTATCAACCTTCTCAATAACAACCAGAAAGCTACAAGAAAATTAAATAATGCTCTCAGAACTGTGATGGAAAATTATTATTCACTCAGAATTCTATACACATTCAAAATATGTGGCTTGAGACTAAAGACATTTTCAGACATGCAAGGTATTTAAAATTTTACCTACCAACCACTTTTGCTCAGAAGTTGCTAGAGAATGTCCTTAAGTGAAACAAAAAAGTAAAATAAGAATAGAGAGCAAAATATGAAACCTTGGAAACAGGAGACCCAACACAAGATAAAAACAAAGGAAAGCCCAGGGAATGATAAGTGTGTAGACAAATGACACTGTACAGACAAGTGTCAGTAGGCTAGGCTTTATGAAGAGATCAGAAACTGAGGACATTTGGGTAAATCAAAGTTTGTTTGCCTAACAGTTATGGAAGGCAGTGAGCAAACAGAGAGGTCAGCAACACTCCCCAGAGTACACAGAGTGCAAATTTCTGCGTCCTAAAAAGTCCTCACCAGTAGACATATTGCTGACTGATGAATTTGAGTAAGTATGCCAACACATCTGCTCCCAAGACTAAATGCTCCCACATATACATCTATATTTTCTTCCAGTAGTCACGTATGGATATGACAGTTAAACTATAAAGAAAGCTGACTGCCAAAGAATTGATGTTTTTGAACTGTGGTGTTGGAGAAGACTCTTGCGAGCCCCTTGCACTGCAAGGAGATCCAACCAGTCCATCCTAAAGGAGATCAGTCCTGAATATTCACTGGAAGGACTGATGCTGAAGCTGAAACTCCAATACTTTGGCCACCTGATGTGAAGAACTGACTCATTTGAAAAGACCCTGATGCTGGGAAAGATGGAAGGCAGGAGGAGAAGAGGATGACAGAGGATGAGATGGTTTGATGGCATCACCGACTCCATGGACATGAGTTTGAGCAAGCTCCAGGAGTTGGTGATGGACAGGGAAGCCTGGCATCCATCGGGTCACAGAATCGAATGCGACTGAGTGACTGAACTGAACTGATACATCTAAATTTGAAAAAGTGCTATGCATGTATCAAGAACCACCTCTTGGGGCCAGGAACCCCACAATTCTTCAAGTTGTGCAATATACAATAGCCAATGAGTAGTGTAGCTGGTATTTGAGCCTAAGGATAGCTTATAATCTTAACCATTATGTTTTACTGACTATTTATTATGGACCAGGCATGTATTATGTTTTTACATACATGATTTCATATAATAGTCATTACTTTGTAAAGAATCACTGCCACTCTCTTTTTTTTTTTTTTTTTTAATGAGGCAAGCACTCCAATTCCGAGAGATTATGAATCCTCCCCATGTCACATAATAAGTAAATGGAAAAGTCATTTCAGTCTGGGTCATTTTCATTCTGAGTACCAACTTAGAGTCCAAATAGATAGGTTTCATTTTAGCCCATCTATCTCCAGGAATTCATTCATTCAGAAATTTAATGATCAAATCAGGAGATGATAATTACCTACATACTATAGGTGAAAAAACTCGATAAGGGAGGAAAAATTATTTATCAAATAAGAAATGAACCAGGGAAAGAGTAAGAAAAGAAATGACCCTCCTACCCCCGAAATACAGTGCAAAAATAAGTGCACTTTTAGGGATCCAGGAAGAAAGACCTCATGAGTGGGCCTATATCCCCTTGCTGGGCTAAAAGGTTAACAGGGAACTAGCAGGTGGGATTCCCCACCTCACCCTCCCCTTGTTCCACTGAACATCCTTCAATCACAGAAATTCTTTTTCGATACTGGGTTGCCATGGAACTTCTTGTTTTAAAGAAAGGTGAGAAAAATGGTCTCATATTCTAAACATAGATATGTAAACTTTAAAAATACATTTCAAAATCCCTGGTCTAAATGATGCCAAAGGTGTTTCCCAGCTCTAGCAATCTACCATTCCTTTGATATATATTGGTGGTACTACTATAATTGTTGCTATTTTACCTACTAGCAAGAGACCAATTGTTTCGTGTATTTTAAAAAAAAAAAAAAAAGGTCAAAACCCCTCATGGAAACCTTGTCTTCCTCAGATATAATATGCTATTCTGACTTTCCATGGCAGTGTGTTACCACTTTCTGATGTTCTAAGGGCCTCACATTGGGGTCCTTGGCACATTTTATAAGTAGAGATGCTAATCAAGCTTCTTAAAAAAACAAATCACTCATTTTATTCTCCCTTCAGTTGTCTTAACAGCACAATGCCTTCCTGAAGTACAGAGTTAAATCTTATATAATATGTAATTCAGTATCACATCTTCAATAGTCTAAAATAGAGCTTCATATCTACATTTTAGGATTAAATTACTAAGTTGTTTTGCCTCCAATATAATGTCCTTACTGCCTTTATCCATAAAGTTAGTAGCCAGCACATAGTAGATACTCTATACTTAGTGTTTGATTTATTGCTTAATATCAAGATGCAATAAGGTAAAAAATTTATATTTATTAAGAAAAAACACTGTGTTTATTTAATAACAAACTTTAAGGGGAATCACAATATATTTTTACTAAAGTATCAGTCCAGTCCAGCCACTCAGTCATGTCCGACTCTTTGCAACCCCATGGACTGCAGCACGCCAGGCCTCCCTGTGCATTTAAAATTCAATAAGAGCTTGGAAGTCAGAGTTTGTGAAATTTCTAAGAAAGTAAAAGAGTGACAATGAATTCCACAAAGAACAGCGAAGATAAAAGTGGTGTTGGAGAAGACTCTTTCGAGCCTCTTGGACTGCAAGAAGATCCAACCAGTCCATCCTAGAGGAAATCAGTCCTGAGTGTTCATTGGGAGGACTGATGTTGAAGCTGAAACTCCAATACTTTGGCTACCTGATGCAAAGAGCTGACTCATTGGAAAAGTTCCATGGCAAATAGATACGGAAACAGTGGAAACAGTGGCAGACTTTATTTTCTTGGGCACCAGAATCATTGCAGATGGTGACTGCAGCCGTGAAATTAAAAGACGCTTGCTCCTTGGAAGGAAAGTTATGACCAACTTAGACAGCATATTAAAAAGCAGAGACATTCCTTTGCCAGCAAAGGTCCATCTAGTCAAAGCTATGGTTTCTCCAGTGGTCATGTATGGATGTGAGAGTTGGACTATAAAGAAAGCTGAGCGCCAAAGAATTGATGCTTTTGAACTTTGGTGTTGGAGAAGACTCTTGCGAGCCCCTTGCACTGCAAGGAGATCCAACCAGTCCATCCTAGAGGAATTTAGTCCTGAATATTCACTGGAAGGACTGATGCTGAAGCTGAAACTCCAATACTTTGGCCACCTGATGTGAAGATCCTGAGGCTGGGAAAGATTGTAGGCAGGAGGAGAAGAGGACAACAGAGGATGAGATGGTTGGATGGCATCACCAACTCAATGGACATGAGTTTGGGTAAATTCCGGCAGTTGGTAATGAAGTGATGGGGCCAGATGCCGTGATTTTTGTTTTCTGAATGTTGAGCTTTGAGTCAACTTTTTCACTCTCCTCTTTCACTTTCATCAAGAGGCTGTTTTGTTCTTCTTCAATTTCTGCCATAAGGGTGGTGTCATCTGCATATCTGAGGTTATTGATATTTCTCCTGGCAATCTTGATTCCAGCTTGTGCTTCTTCCAGCCCAGAGTTTCTCATGATGTACTCTGCATATAAGATAAATAAACAGGGTGACAATATACAGCCTTACATACTCCTTTTCCTATTTGGAACCAGTCTGTTGTTCCATGTCCAGTTCTAACTGTTGCTTCCTGACCTGCATATAGGTTTCTCAAGAGGCAGGTCAAGTGGTCTGGTATTCCCATCTCTTTCAGAATTTTCCAGTTTATTTTGATCCACACAGTCAAAGGCTTTGGCATAGTCAATAAAGCAGAAATAGATATTTTATTAAAATATAGTTGATTTAAAATATTTTATTAATTTCAAGTGAACATCGTAGTGATTCAGTATTTTTAGAGATTGTACTCCATTAAGAGTTATTGCAAGATAATGGCTATACTTGCCAATGTTATGCAATATATCTTTGTGGTGCTAGTGGTAAAGAACCTGCCTGCTAATGCAAGAGACATAAGAGATGCAGGTTTGATCCCTGTGTCAGGGAGATCTTCTGGAGGAGGACATGGCAACTTACTCCAGTATCCTTGCCTAGAGAATTTCACGGGCAGAAGAGCCTGGCGGGCTATGGTCCAAAGGGTCACAAAAAGTTGGACACGACTGAAGAAACTTAGCGCAGCATACGCAGCACAGTCTGTGTTGCTTAATCCCGCCCCGTATCCTGGTTATTTGGGGTCTTTTGTGTTTCCATATTAATTGTGAAATATTCATTCTAGTCCTGTGAAAAATGCCACTGGTAGTTTGATAGTGATCACATTGAACCTGTAGATTGCATTTGGTAGTATAGTCATTTTCACAATATTGATTCTTCCAACCAAGGAACATAGAATATCTCTCCATCTGTTTGTGTCATCTTTGATGTCTTTCATCAGTGTCATAATTTTCTGCATACAGTTCTTGTGTCTCCTTAGGTAGGTTTATTCCTAGATGTTTTATTCTTTTTGTTGCAACCGTGAATGAGATTGGTTCCTTAATTTCTCTTTCTCATTTTTCATTGTTAGTATATAGGAATGCAAGTGACTTCTGTGTATTGATTTTGTATTCTGTGACTTAGCTAAATTCAATGATTAGCTCTAGTAATTTTCTGATAATATCTTTAGGGTTTTCTATGTATAATACTATGTCATCTGCAAACAGTGAGAGCTTTACTTCTTTTCCAAACTGGATTCCTTTTATTTCGCTTTCTTCTCTGATTGCCATAGCTAGGAATTCCAAAACTGTGCTGAATAACAGTGATGAGAGTAGGCACCCTTGTCTTGTTGCTGATCTTAGAGGTAATGCTTTCAGTTTTCCACCTTTGAGAATAAGGTTTGCTATGGGTTTATCTTACATGGCCTTTACTATGTTAAGGTAGGTTCCTTCTATGTCCATTTTTTGAAGAGTTTTTGTCATAAATGGATGCTGAATTTTTTCAAAGTCTTTTTCTGCATGTGTAGAGATTACCATATGGTTTTTGGTTTTCAATTTGTTAATATGGTGTATCACATTGGTTGATCTACATATATTGAAGAATCCTTGCTTCTCTGGGATAAACCCAACTTAATCATGGTGTATGAGCTTTTTTAATGCGTTGTTGAATTCTGTTTGTTAGAATTTTGTTGAGGATTTTTGCAACTATGTTCATCAGTGATATTGGTCTGTAATTTTCCTTTTTCTGTGCTGTCTTTGCCTGGTTTTAGTATCAGGATGATGGTGGCCTCATAGAATGAGTTTGGTAGCATTCCTTCCTCTGCAATTTTTTGAACAAGTTTTAGAAGGATAAGCATTAGCTCTTCACTAAATGTTTGACAGAATTCCTCTGTGAAGCCATCTGGCCTTGGGCTTTTGTTTTTTGGGGAGATTTTTGATCACAGCTTCAATTTCAGTGTTTGTAATTGGGTTGTTCCTAATTTCTGTTTCTTCATGGTTCAGTCTTGGAAGGTTGAACTTTTGTAAGAATCTGTCCATTTCTTCCAGGTTGTCCGTATTATCCCCATATAGTTGCTCAAAATAATCTCTTATAATCCTTGTGGCTTCCCTCATAGCTCAGTCTCTGCCTGCAATGCAGGAGACCTCGGTTTGATTCTTGGGTTGGGAAGATACTCTGGAGAAGGAAATGGCAACCAACTCCAGTATTCTTGCCTGGAGAATCCCATGCACGGAGAAGCCTGGCAGGCTACAGTCTATGGGGTCATAAGAGTCACGTACGACTGAGTAATTAAGCACACACACACACACACACAATCCTTTGTATTTCTGCATTGTCTGTTGTAACCTCTCCTTTTTTCATTTCTAATTTTGATGATTTGATTCTTCTCTCTCTCTCTTTTTTTCTAGATGAGTCTGGCTAAAGGTTTGCCAATTTTGTTTATCTTTTCAAAGAACTGGCTTTAGTTTTATTAACCTTTACTATTGTTTCTTTTTCATTTATTTCTGCTCTTATTTTTGTGATTCTTTCCTTCTGCTAACTTTGGGGGTTTTTTTGTTCTTCTTTTTCCAGTCATAGTAGGTGTAAAGTTAGACTATTCAATGTTTTTCTTGTTTCTTGAGGTAGGATTGTATTGCAATAAAATTCCCTCTTAGAACAGCTTTTGCTGTATTCCATAGGTTTTGAATTATCATGTTTTCATGGTCATTTGTTTCTAGGATTTTTTTTTATTTCCCTTTTGATTTCTTCAGTAACCTGTTCATTATTTAGAAATGGATTGTTTAATATCCATGTGTTTGTGTTTTTACAGTTTTTTTCTTGTAATTGATATCTAGTCTGTTAGTGTTGCAGTCAGAAAAGATGCTTGATTCAATTTCAATTTTCTTAAATTTACTGAGATTTGATTTGTGACCCAAGATGTGGTCTATCCTGGAGAATGTTCCAGGTGCACTTGAGAAAAACGTGTATTCTTTTGCACTTGGGTGGAATGCCTTGAAAATATCAATGAGATTCATCTGGCCTAACATGTCATTTAAGGTTTGTGTTTCCTTATTAATTTTCTGTTTTAATGATCTGTCCATTCGTGTAAGTGGGGTGTTAAAAGTCTTCTACTACTATTGTGTTATTGTCAATTTCTCCTTTAATGTCTGTTACTGTTTGTTTCAGGTGTTTCTATGTTGGATGCATAAATATTCACAGTTGTTATGTCTTCCTCTTGGATTGATCCCTTGATCACTATGTAGTGTCCTTCCTTATCTCTTGTAATATTCTTTATTTTAAGGCCTATTTTGTCTGACATGAGAATTGATACTCCAGTTTTCTTTTGCTATCCATTTGCATGGAATATATTTTTCCATCCTCTCACTTTCAGCCTATACATGTATTTAGGTCTAAAGTGGGTTTCTTTCTATCTTTCCTTATTTTTAATTTTAGTTGGAGGCTAGTTACTTTACAATATTGTAGTGGTTTTTGCCATACATTGATATAAATCAGCCATGGGTTTACATGTGTTCCCCATCCCATCCCTCTGGATCATCCCAGTGTACCAGCCCTGAGCACCCTGTCCCATACGTCAGACCTGGACTGGTGATCTGTTTCATATATGATACTATACATGTCTCAGATCATCCCACCCTCACCTTCTCCCACAGAGTCCAAAAGACTGTTCTACACATCTGTGTCTCTTTTGCTGTCTTGCATGTAGGGTTATCATTACCATCTTTCTAAAGTCCATACATATGTGCTAGTATACTGTATTGGTGTTTTTCTTTCTGGCTTACTTCACTCTGTATAATAGGCTCCAGTTTCATCCACCTCATTAGAACTGATTCAAACGCATTCTTTTTAATGGCTGAGTAATATTCCATTGTGTATATGTACCACAGCTTTCTTATCCATTCATCTGCTGATGGACATCTAGCTTGCTTCCATGTCCTGGCTATTATAAATGGTGCTGTGATGAACATTGGGGTACACGTGTCTCTTTCAATTCTGGTTTCCTTGGTGTGCATGCCCAGCAGTGGGACTGCTGGGTCATATGGCACTTCTATTTCCAGTTTTAAAGGAATCTCCACACTGTTCTCCATAGTGGCTGTACTAGTTTGCATTCTCATCAACAGTGTAAGAGGGTTCCCTTTTCTGCACTCCCTCTCCAGAATTTATTGTTTATAGATTTTTGGAGAGCAGTCATTCTGACCACTGTGAAATGGTACCTCATTGTGGTTTTGATTTGCATTTCTCTGACAATGAGTGGTGTTGAGCATCTTTTCATGTTTGTTAGCCATCTGTATGTCTTCTTTGGAGAAATGTCTGTTTAGTTCTTTGGCCCATTTTTTTATTGGGGCACTTATTTTTCTGGAATTAAGCTTCAGGAGTTGCTTGCATATTTTTGAGATTAATTCTTTGTCAGTTGCTTCATTTGCTATCATTTTCTCCCATTCTGAAGGCTGTCTTTTCACCTTGCTTATAGTTTCCTTTGTTGTGCAAAAGCTTTTAAGTTTAATTAGGACCCATTTGTTTATTTTTGCTTTTATTTTCAATATTCTGGGAGGTGGGTCATAGAGGATCCTGCTTTGATTTAAGTCGGAGACTCTTTTGCCTATGTTCTCCTCTAGGAGTTTTATAGCTTCTGGTCTTACATTTAGATCTTTAATCCATTTTGAGTTTACTTTTGTGTATGGTGTTAGAAAGTGTTCTAGTTTCATTCTTTTACAAGTGGTTGACCAGTTTTTCCGGCACCACTTGTTAAAGAGAATGTCTTTTCTCCATTGTATATTCTTGTCAAAGATAAGGTGTCCATAGGTTCATGGATCTATCTCTGGGCTTTCTATTTTGTTCCATTGATCTATATTTCTGTCTTTGTGCCAGTACCATACTGTCTTGATGACTGTAGTAGAGCCTGAAGTCAAGCAGAGTGATTCCTCCAGTTCCATTCTTCTGTCTCAAGATTGCTTTGGCTATTCAAGGTTTTTTTTATTTCCATACAAATTGTGAAATTATTTGTCCTAGTTCTCTGAAAAATACGGTTGGTAGCTTGATAGGGATTGCATTGAATCTGTAGATTGCTTTGGGTAGTATACTCATTTTCACTATATTAATTCTTCTAATCCATGAACATGGTATATTTCTCCATCTATTTGTGTCCTCTTTGATTTCTTTCACCAGTGTTTTATAGTGTTCTATATGTAGGTCTTTTGTTTCTTTAGGTAGATATATTCTTAAGTATTTTATTCTTTTCATTGCAATGGTGAAAGGAATTGTTTCCCTAATTTCTCTTTCTGTTTTCTCATTGTCAGTGTATAGGAATGCAAGGGATTTCTGTGTGTTAATTTTATATCCTGCAACTTTACTATATTCATTGATTAGCTCTAGTAATTTTCTGGTGGAGTCTTTAGGGTTTTCTATGTAGAGGATCATGTCATCTGCAAACAGTGAGAGTTTTACTTCTTTTCCAATATGGATTCCTTTTATTTCTTTTTCTGCTCTGATTGCTGTGGCAAAAACTTCCAAAACTATGTTGAATAGTAGTGGTGATAGTGGGCACCCTTGTCTTGTTCCTGACTTTAGGAGAAATGCTTTCAGTTTTTCACCATTGAGGATAAGGTTTGCTGTGGGTTTGTATATATATAGCTTTTATTATGTTGAGGTATGTTCCTTCCATTCCTGCTTTCTGGAGGGTTTTTATCATAAATGGATGTTGAATTTTGTCAAAGGCTTTCTCTGCATCTATTGAGATAATCATATGGCTTTGAAAGGTTGTCGCTGAATCACGCAAAGACGCTGGGGTTCTTGGCCTCTGGAGGAGAAGAGTTCAATCCGGGGCCAGAGACGAGGCTGAATCACTCAGTGCTTTTGTGTAATAAAGTTTTATTAAAGTATAAAGGAGATAGAGAAAGCTTCTGACATAGACATCAGAAGGGGGTAGAAAGAGTACCCCCTTACTAGTCTTAGCACTGGAATTATATACTCTCAAATTAGTTATTACAGTGAATCAAAAGAATGTCTAGATGTTGTAAAGACCTCACCAGGCCTACTCCCATGATTTACATTTTGAGATAACAGAATTAGCCAGAAGGTTTTTTCAGAGACTGTCCTCAAGCAGGATACATTATTGTTATATAATCCTAAGGAATGTAGAGGGGGGAAAAAGTTTGTCCTTTTTTCCTCCTTGAGAATTCCAAACCCCTCTCTCCATGGGGACCCCTAGACTTCTTATCAACCTGCCTAGGAATTGACTCTCTCAGTGTTTATCTTTCAATTTGTTAATATGGTGTATTACGTTGACTGATTTGTGGATGTTAAAGAATCCTTGCATCCCTGGGATAAAGCCCACTTGGTCATGATGTATGATCTTTTTAACATGCTGTTGGATTATGTTTGCTAGAATTTTGTTAAGGATTTTTGCATCTATGTTCATCAGTGATATTGGCCTGTAGTTTTCTTTTTTTGTGGCATCTTGGTCTGGGTATGGTATTAAGGTGATGGTGGCCTCATAGAATGAGTTTGAAAGTTTACCTTCCTCTGCAATTTTCTGGAACAGTTTGAGTATGATAGGTGTTAGCTCTTCTCTAAATTTTTGGTAGAATTCTGCTGTGAAGCTGTCTGGTCCTGGGCTTTTGTTTGCTGGAAGATTTCTGATTAGTTTCAATTTCCGTGCTTGTGATGGGTCTGTTAAGATTTTCTATTTCTTTCTAGTTCAGTTTGGGAAAGTTGTACTTTTCTAAGAATTTGTCCATTTCTCCCAAGTTGTCCATTTTATTGGCATATAGTTGCTGATAGTAGTCTCATATAACCCTTTGTATTTCTGTGTTATCTGTTGTGATTTCTCCATTTTCATTTCTAATTTTGCGGATTTGATTCTTCTCCCTTTGTTTCTTGATGAGTCTGGCTAATGGCTTGTCAATTTTAATTATCTTCTCAAAGCTTTTAGCTTTGTTGATTTTTGCTATGGTCTCTTTTGTTTCTTTTGCATTTATTTCTGCCCTAATTTTTAAGATTTCTTTCCTTCTATTAACCCTGGGGTTCTTCATTTCTTCCTTCTCTAGTTGCTTTAGGTGTAGAGCTAGGTTTTTTTATTTGACTTTTTTCTTCTTTCTTGAGGTAAGCCTGTAATGCTATGAACCTTCCCTTTAGCACTGCTTTTACAGTGTCCCATAGGTTTTGGGTTGTTGTGTTTTCATTTTCATTCGTTTCTGTGCATATTTTGACTTCTTTTATTTCTTCTCATTTGTTGGTTATTTAGAAGCGTGTTGTTTAGCCTCCATATGTTGGAATTTTTAATAGGTTTTTTTTCCTGTAATTGAGATCTAATCTTACTGCATTGTTGTCAGAAAAGATGATTGAAATATTTACAATATTTTTGAATTTACCAAGGCTAGATTTATGGCCCAGGATGTGATCTATCCTGGCGAAGGTTCCATGTGCACTTGAGAAAAAGGTGAAATTCATTGTTTTGGGGTGAAATGTCCTATATACATCAATTAGGTCCAGCTGGTCCATTGTGTCATTTAAAGTTTGTGTTTCCTTGTTAATTTTCTGTTTAGTTGATCTATCCATAGGTGTGAGTGGGGTATTAAAGTCTCTCACTATTATTGTGTTATTGTTAATTTCCCCTTTCATACTTGTTAGTGACAGGGTAACAGGCAGGAAGGCCAGGGGTCTCCAAATGGAGGAAATAGGCTACAAGTGTCAGACATTTTTAGCTCTCTTAAGCGGCAGGAGGAAACAAACTAGCAATATTTTTTTTTCCCTTCTCTATACAAATTTAAAAGGAGATTTCTCTTAAAATACTGTGTTGCCATGAAACCTGGTTTCACCTGAAGCTAACTATTCTCAAACCTTGAGTTAACTAATACATTTTTCTTATGGAAATGTTTGTTTAAACTATGTTAATGTGCCATGCATTTACCCCAGACTCTGTCTTCAAGTTGGTTCCGCCCAATGGCTCAGAACCTACTTGACAAATTGTTATACTCAGATATTGTTCCCCTTGGACTACAAGGAGATCCAACCAGTCCATCCTAAAGGAGATCAGTCCTGGGTATTCATTGGAAGGACTGATGCTGAAGCTGAAACTCCAGTACTTTGGCCACCTCATGTGAAGAGTTGACTCATTGGTAAAGACCCTGATGCTGGGACGGATTGGGGGGCAGGAGGAGAAGGGGATGATAGAGGATGAGATGGTTGGATGGCATCACCAACTTGATGGACATGGGTTTGAGTAAACTCCGGGAGTTGGTGATGGACAAGGAGGCCTGGCGTGCTGTGATTCACGGGGTTGCAAAGAGTCAGACACAACTGAGCAACTGAACTGAACTGAATCTATGTAAACAAAACCATTTGTATGGTAATCTGCCCTTCTACAAGATTCAAGTCAATCGTTTTATGGCCTGGGATGAATCCTCTGGTGTCAAGATTATCCAAAATGCATCTTGTGGATGAGCGGCCTGGTGCCCTTCTGAGTTTTAAGACATTCCTTTCTTTCATTAACAGACTGCTAGTGACTATATAACATCCAGCTGAAGACTAGCAGGGGGGTACTCTTTCTGCCCCTTCTGATGCCTATGTCAGAAGCTGTCTCTATCTCCCTTATACTTTAATAAAACTTTATTATACAAAAGCTCTGAGCAATCCAGCCTTGTCTCTGGCCCCGGATTGAATTCGTCTCCTCTGGAGGCCAAGAATCCCGGTGTCTTATCATTCAGCAACAACCTTTCATTAGCATTTGCCTTACATATTTTGGTGCTCCTATGTTAGGTGCATATATATTTATAATTGTTATATCTTCTTCTTGGATTGATCCTTTGATCATTATGTAGTGTCCTTCTTTGTCTCTCTTCACAGACTTTATTTTAAAGTCTATTTTATCTGATACGAGTATTGCTACTCCTGTTTTTTTTGTTTTGTTTTGTTTTGTTTTTGGTGTCCACTTGCATGAAATATCTTTTTCCAGCCCTTCACTTTCAGTCTGTATGTGTCCCTTGTTTTCAGGTGGTTCTCTTGTAGACAGCACATATAGGGGCCTTGTTTTTGTATCCATTCAGCCAGTCTTTGTCTTTCGGTTGCGGCATTCAACACATTTACATTTAAGGTAATTATTGATAAGTATGGTCCCATTGCCATTTGCTTTGTTGTTTTGGGTTTGCGTTCATACAACCTTTCTGTGTTTCCTGTCTAGAGAAGATCCTTTAGCATTTGTTGAAGAGCTGGTTTGGTGGTGCTGAGTTCTCTCAGCTTTTGCTTGTCTGTAAAGCTTTTGAATTCTCCTTCATATCTGAATGAGATCCTTGCTGGGTACAGTAATCTGGATTGTCGGTTTTTCTCTTTCATCACTTTAAGTATGTCCTGCCATTCCCTTCAGGCCTGAAGAGTTTCTATTGAAAGATCAGCTGTTATCCTTATGGGAATCCCCCTGTGTGTTATTTGTTGTTTTTCCCTTGTTGCTTTTAATATTTGTTCTTTGTGTTTGATCTTTGTTAATTTGATTAATATGTGTCTTGGGGTGTTTTGCCTTGGGTTTATCCTGCTTGGGACTGGGTTTCTTGGACTTGGGTGATTATTTCCTTCCCCATTTTAGGGACATTTTCAACTATTATCTCCTCGAGTATTTTCTCATGGCCTTTCATTTTGTGTTCTTCTTCTGGGACTCCTATGATTCGAATGTTGGGGTGTTTCACATTGTCCCAGAGGTCGCCAAGGTTGTCCTCATTTCTTGTAATTCTTTTTTCTTTTTTCCTCTCTGCTTCGTTTATTTCTATCATTCTATCTTCTACCTCACTTATCCTATCTTCTGCCTCCATTATTCTACTGTTGGTTCCCTCCAGAGTATTTTTTAATCTCATTTATTGCATTATTCATTATTAATTGACTCTTTTTTATTTCTTCTATGTCCTTGTTAAACATTTCTTGCATCTTCTCAATCCTTGTCTCCAGGCTATTTATCTGTAACTCCATTTTGTTTTCAAGATTTTGGATCATTTTTATTATCATTATTCTAAATTCTTTTTCAGGTAGATTCCCTATCTCCTCCTCTTTTGTTTGGTTTGGTGGGAATTTATCATGTTCCTTTACCTGCTGAGTATTTCTCTGCCTTTTCATCTTGTTTAGATTGCTGTGTTTGGGCTGGCCTTTCTGTATTCTGGCAGTTTGTGGTTCCTCTTTATTGTGGAGATTCCTCCCTGTGGGCGGGGTTGGACAAGTGGCTTGTCAAGGTTTCCTGGTTAGGGAAGCTTGCATCAGTGTTCTGGTGGGTGGAGCTGGATTTCTTCTCTCTGGAGTGCAACGAAGTGTCTAGTGAGTTTTGAGATGTCTATGGGTTTGGTGTGACTTACGGCAGCCTGTATATTGAAGCTCAGGACTATGTTCCTGTGTTGCTGGAGAATTTGCATGGTATGTCTTGCTCTGGAACTTATTGGCTCTTGGGTGGAGCTTGGTTTCAGTGTAGGTATGGAGGCTTTTGGATGATCTCTTATCAATTAATGTTCTCTGGAGTCAGGAGTTCTCTGGTGTTCTCAGGTTTGGGACTTAAGCCTCCTGCCTCTGGATTTCAGTAGCCTCAAGGGTTCTCCATCCATACAGCACTGACACTAAAACTTCTAGGTTAATGGTGAAAAGATTCTCCACAGTGAGAGACACCCTGAGAGGTTCACAGAGAAGATGTTCTACATGGAGAAGAGAAGAGGTAGGAGGGAGATAGAGGTGACAAGGAGAAGAAGAGGGGGAATCAAAAGGGCAGAGAGCAATCTAGCCAGTAAACAATTCCCTATGTGCTCTCCACAGTCCAGAACCCTCAGAGAGGTTCACAGAGTTACATAGAGAAGAGAAGAGGGATGGGAGATAGAGGTGAGCAGGAGGAGAAAAGGGGGAATCAAAAGGAGAGAGATAGATCTAGGCAGTGCTCTATTTCCTAAGTGTTCTCCTCAGCCCGGAACACCCACAGAGATTCACAGAGTTGGGTTGAGAAGAGAAGGGGGAGGGAGGAGATAGAGGTGACCTCCCGTTAAAGAAAATGGGCTGCTTTTCTGGGTGCGTGATGTCCTCTGCCATCGCTCAGAAGTTGTTTTTTGGAGTTTTCTCACCGTTCAAATGTTCTTTTGATGAATTTGTGGGGGAGAAAGTGGTCTCTCTGTCCTAACCCTCCGCCATCTTCCCTTCCCCCTGAAGTGGGTTTCTTATAGACAGCATATATATGGGTCTTGTTTTTGTATCCATTCAGCCAGTCTGTTGGAGCATTTAATCCATTTACATTTAAAGTAATTGTTGATATAAATGTTTCTATTGCCATTTTCTTAATTGTTTGGGGTTTGTTTCTGTAGGCTTTTTCTCCTCTTGCATTTCCTGACTATATAAGTCCCTTTAACATTTGTTGTAAAGCTGGTTTGGTGGTACTAAATTCTCTTAACTTTTGCTTGTCCATAAAGCTTTTGATTTGATGATTTCTCCATCAATTTTGAATGAGATCTTTTCTGGGTATAGTAATCTTGGTTGTAGATTGTTCTCTTTCAATATTTTAAATATATTCTGTCATTTGCTTCTGGCCTGCAGAGTTTTAGCTGAAAGATCAGCTGTTAAACATATGGGGTTTTCCTTGTATGTTACTTGTTGTTTTTCCCTTCCTGCTTTTCATATTCTTTCTTTGTGTTTAATCTTTGTTAGTTTGATTATCATGTGTCTTGGCATGTTTCTCCTTGGGTTGTTCCTTAATGGGACTCTCGGTGCTTTTAGGGTTGATTGACTACTTCTTTCCCCATGTAGGGAAAATTTTCAACAATAATCTCTTCAAAAAATTTCTCACACCTTTTATTATTTTCTTCTTCTTCTGGGACCCCTATAATTTGGATGTTGTTGTGTTTAATACTGTCCCAGAGGTCCTTGAGACTATCCTGTTCTTTTCATTCTTTTTCTTTTAGTCTGCCCTTCAGAAGTTATTTCCACCATTCTAGCTTCCAGCTCACTTATCCATTCTTCTGCCTCAGATTCTGCCATTGATTCCTTCTAGAGTATTTTTAATTTCAGTAATTGCCTTGTCTCTGTTTGTTTATTCTTTATAGTCTTTTTTAATTGACTCTTGCACTTTCTCCATTCTAGCTTTGAAGTTTTGGATCATCTTTATTATCATTATTCTGAATTCTTTTTCAGGTAGTTTGCCTATGTCATCTTCATTTATTTGGACTTGTCTGTTTCTAGATTGTTCCTCCACTTGTGCAGTATTACCCTGACTTTTCTTTCTTTTTTTTTTTTTTTAACTTTTTGTGTTTGAGGTCTAATATTCCAGGGCTTCCCTAATAGCTCAGTTGGTAAAGAATCCATCTGCAATGTGGGGGACCTGGGTTCAATCCCTGGTCTGGTTGGGGAGATCCCCTGGAGAAGGGAATGGCTACCCACTCCAGTATTCTGGCCTAGAGAATTCCATGGACTGTATAGTCCATTGGGTCGCAAAGAGTTTGACACAACTGAGCAAATTTCACTTCACTTTTCACTGCATTCCAAGGCTTTGAGGTTGAATTATTTCTTCCTTTTGGCTTCTGCCCTCATAAGTTTGGTCCAGTGTATTGTGTAAGCTGTATAGGTGTGACTTATGCTTGAGATCTGATGGGAGGAGGTGAGTTTGGTTTTGGTTTTGGTTTTTTCTTGTTTCCTCTGATGGGCAGGGTTCTCTGAGGTGGGAATCCTGTCTGCTGACGGTTTGTCTGTTTGTTGCTTGGATAAGGCGTCCTGCATGTGGTGCTGCTGGCAGCTGGGTGATGCCAGGTCTTGTGTACAAGTGGTCACCTTTGTGGGAATTCTCACTAATTGATACTCCCTAGGGTTAGGTGTTCTCTGGTAACCTAGGTTCCTGGAGTCAGGGCTCCCACACCAAGGCCTCAAGGATTGCTCTCTGGCCAGGGAATGGAGATTCCACACGTGGTTTTTATGGGATTAAATGGGATTAAAACAAATACACAAATATGAGAAACAAATGATGCACCCCCGACAAATGGCAATTACAGAATCAGGCAAATAATAACTAAAATAATGGACTATACACATATACATATACTCCCATAAACCAAACCAAAACAGACAAAAAAATAATAATAACATACAATAGATTAACCTGGTGAACAAAGGAAACCAAAAGTGATGTCCTCCAGTTAAAAACAAAACTAACTAGAGCACAAATTTGAAAATAAAACTAAAGCAAGATGCAACCTGGGGGATAAAGCAATGAAAACAAAACAAACAAACATTGTAAGGAAAAGAGAAAAAAGAAAGAATAGAAACACAAAGCCAAATAGAGGTATATAAAGGCTTATATATATTAAAGATTAATTACAATGGAAAAAGAACAGTAGGAAAAGCAAACAAAAGAATAAATGTAGAAAAAGTAATAGAATTTTTAAATGCAATAATTAAAATGTTTTTAAAAAAGAAGAAAAGAAAAAAGGAAAACCCCACAGAACTGCAAAAGGCCCAACATAGAGATAGAAGTATATAAAAGAAACAGAAAGTGTGATTGGAAAAAAAAATTCTCAAAAACTTAAATAGATGTAATAGTACTAATAAAATCAACAACTGCAACAACATAGAGGGGAAAGGGGGAGGAGGGAAAGAAAAATTAAAAATCCAGAGGCAACTATAGAACAAGTCAAAATATAAGAATAATAAATGTTTTTCTTCAGTCTCTGCTGTCAGCATCCTTCCCCTCGCTGGGAGTCACAGTCTACCTCACCTCCCTAGGATGCCCTCCAACACTTGGCTGGTCTCTGGACCTGCTGTGGGGGCAGCTCAGACTCTAATCTGGACCTACTCCTGTGTGTTCTTGCCTCCAATGTCCACACTGTCAGAACTAGTGCATTTTCTTTTGTGGGAGCTCTCATTGTCCTTTAATATATTCCATAGATAGAGTCTGCCTAATTGATCAGGTGGATTTAATCTGTAGCTTGTACAGCGGGTTGGGAAGGTTTTGGGTCCTCTTCCTTAAGCACACTGCCCTGGGTTTCAACTGTGGTTTTATCTCCTCCTCTGTGAGTCATCCACAGGGATTTGCTCCTGAGGCTGCCCTGGAGGCCTTGGGTCTGCTCCAGTGAGGGCCAGGTGTGGAGGTGGCACAGCTGCTTGGGTCTCAGGAGCCCTGGCAGCACCAGGTACTCAGGGGAGCTGGTGGCTAGGGCAGCAGGAAATATGGTGCTCTAGAAGGGTACGGCAACCCACTCCACTATTCTTGCCTGGAGAGTCCCATGGACAGAGAAGCCTGGCAGGCCACAGTCCACAGGGTCACAAGGGTCAGAAATGAATGAAGCAATGCCACATGCACAAGTGCAGGATTCTTCCTAGCCTCTGGCAGCTCTCTCCCACCGAGGGTCAAGCATAGCGGTGGCGTGGTTGCTTGGATCACAGACTCTGGCAACACCGGCTACACAGGCATGCTGGTGACTATTGTCACAGGATATATGGTGCTATTAGGGCTTTTTCTAGCCTGTGGCAGCTCTGCCGCAGTGAGGATTAAACATGAAGGTGGTGCAGCTGCTTGGGTCGTGGGGTCCCTGGCAGTGCCAAATGTGCAGGGACACCAACTACCTCAGCTGCAGGAGTTGTAGCCCTAACAGAATCTTTCTAGCCTCTGGCAGCTGGAGATCAGAAGGCCTTTTTGGCTGGTCCTTCTCTGTTGCTCAATACATCAGGTATCTAAAGAGACCCCCTGGCTGGGGTCCTACTCTGTTGCTTGGAGGTCAGGTGCTTAAAGGGCCAGCCTCTCTATTGTTCAGCTGTTGGTGCTGGCGTGTGGGGAGAGAGAGGCTACAGTGATGACTCCATCCCCTACACATGACTCAGCAGTATCGCCTTGCCTCCGTGGCTGCCTGGTTTTCCTCCACAGGCATTGCCCACCACAGTCTCCTCCCTCATAGTCCCTTGGGACGTCTCCTCACAGTCAACAGCAGACCTCATCCTGGGGTTGTTCCACAATCCCTACACTCCAGTTCCCAGCCACTGTGCCTTCTAGGGGACCCATGTCCCTGTCCACGGCATGTCTGGTGGTGGCAAGGATTGTCTGTGTGATTCTCATTCCATTGTTGCAGCTCAGCTGCTTCTCTCTCAGCCTCAAATGTTTCTCTTCTGTCCCAAACAATCGCCCCAGTGTGGGGATCAGACCTCTGCTTCAGATCAGACCTCCAGTCCTACTCTTCTCCCCCCTACTTCCTTCATCCTACCAAGTTTCGTGTGGTTCTATATATTCTTTTCTGGTGGTCAGGTACTCCTGCCTGCTCTCAGCAGATATTCTGCAAACTCTTTTGTTTCTGAATGTGTATTCCTGATTATCCGTGGAGAGAGATGTATTCCATGTCCACCTACACCTCCATCATCTTGTTCTCATCACTAGTTTGTTTTTTATATCTGTGAGTCTGTTTCTATTTTTCTATACATTCATTTCTCTTATTTTTTAGATTCCATATATAAATTATATCCTAGAGTATTTGTCTTTCTCTGATTTATTTCACTAGTATAATATTCTCTGGGCTTCTCTGGTGGCTCAGCAGTAAAGAATCCACCTGCAATGCAATAGACACAGGTTTGATCCCTGAGTCAGGAAAATACACTAGAGAAGGAATGACAACCCACTCCAGTACTCTTGTCTGGGAAATCCCATGGGAAGAGGAGCCAGGCAGGCTAGAGCCCATGGGGTTGCAAAGAGTCAGACACAACTTAGCGACTAAACAATAATAGCAACATAATATTCTCTGGGTCTATCCACCGTACTGCAAATGGCAGGATTTCATTCTTTTTATGGATGAGTAATATTCCATTATGTGTGCATATGTATGTATATATATGTGCATGTGTGTGTGTTAATATCTCTATCCATTCATCTGTTGATGGACAGTTGGTTTGCTTCTATATCTTGGCTATCATAAACAGAGGTACTATGAATATTGAGGTGCATATATCCTTTCAATTTAGTGTTTCCTTTTTTTCTGTATATATAACAAATATGGAATTGCTGGATCATATGGTGATTCAATTTTCAGTTTTTTAGAAACTCTCATACTTTTTTCCATAATGGCTGCACCAGTTTATACTCTCACTAATGGTGTAGAAGTGTTCCCTTTGGTCCACATCCTTATCAACATTTATTTATAGACTTTTTATAACAGACATTCTGACAGGTGTGAGGAGGTATCTTGTTTTGATTTGCTTTTCTCTGATGATTCACAATGTTGATGATCTTTTCATGTGCCTATTGGCCATGTCTTCTTTGGAAAAATGCCTGCTCAGGTCTTCTGCCATTTGGGGGGGGGGGGTAATCTTTTTGATGTGGAGTTATATGAGCTGTTATATGAGCTGTTTATATATTTTGCAAGTATTTTCTCCCATTCTGTAGGTTGTCTTTTTGTTTTGTTGATGGCTTCCTTTGCTGGGCAGAAGCTTTTATGTTTAATTAAGTCACATTTGTTTATTTTCCCTTGAAGACAGTTCCCCAAAAATATTGCTACAATTTATGTTGAAGAGTGTTCTTTGTTCTTTTCTACACTTTTTATGGTTTAAGGTCTTACATTTAGGTCTTTAATCCACTTTGAGTTTATTTTCGCACATTATATAAGGAAATACTGGTCTTCCCTGGTAGCTCAGCTGGTAAAGAATCCACCTGCAAAGCAGGAGACCCCAGTTCGATCCCTGGGTTGGGAAGATCCCCTGGAGGTGGGCATGGCAACCCACTCCAGTACTCTTGCCTGGAGAATCCCCGTGGAGAAAAGAGCCTGGTGGGCTACAGTCCATAGGGTCACAAACAGTCCATGGGGGTCACAGCACATAATATTATAAACTCATTGTTTTAGATGTTGCTCTCTAGTTTTCCACACCACTTACTGAAGAGACTGTCTTTTTTCCATTGTATATTCTTGCTCCCTTTGTCATAGATTAATTGACCATAGGTACATGGGTTTGTTCCTGGGTTCTCTATTCTGTTCCATTGATATATGTGGCTGTTTATGCTCCAGTACCATGGTGTTTTGATTACCATAACTTTGTGGTATAATCTGAAGTCTGAGAGGTTTATACCTCCACCTTTATTCTTTTTTTTCTCAAGATTGCTTGGACAATTTAGAGTTTTTTCAGTTTGGGTTTCCACAGAATTTTAGGATTATTTGTTCTACTTCTATGAAAAATGTCATGGGGTATTTTGATAGGGATTGCATTGTCTGTAGATTGCTTTGGGTAAGTATGGCCATTTTAACAATATTAATTCTTCCAGCCCAAGAGCATGAAGTATTTTTCCATTAATTTGCATCATCTTCAATTTCTTTCATCAATTTTTTATGGTTTTTAGAATACAGGTCTTTTACTTCTTTGGTTAAGTTTGTGCGTTAGTTGCTTAGTTGTGTTTGACTTTTGGTGACCCCATGGACTATAGCCCACCAGGCTCCTCTGTCCTTGGGATTCTCCAGGCAAGAATACTCGAGTGGATTGCCATTTCCTTCTCCAGGGGATCTTCCTGACCCAGGGATCAAACCCAGGTTTCCTGCATTGCAGTCAGATTCTTTACCATCTGAGCTAAGGAAGTCCCTGGTTAAGTTTATTCCTGGGTATTTTAGTCTTTCTGATGTGATTTTAAATGAGATTTAAAAATCTATTCTCTGATGGTTCATTATCAGTGTATAGAAAAGTAGATTTCTGTATATAAATCTAGTATCCTGTAATTTTGCTGAATTAGTTTATTAGTTCTAATAGTTTTGGGGTGTAGATTTTGGGGTTTTCTATATAAAGTATCAAGTCTACTGCAAAAGTAACACTTTTACTTCTTCCTTTTCAATTTGGATGTCTTTTCTTTCTTTTTCCAGTCTTGAGTACTGTAACTAGGACTTCCAATACTATGTTAAATAGAATTGGTGAGAGTAGGCATCCTTGTCTTGTTCCTGAATTTAGAGAAAAGGCTTTCAGCTTTTCACCATTGAACACAATGTTAGCTGTGGGTTTGTCAAAAATGGCCTTTATTATGTTGAGATATGGCAACCCACTCCAATATTTCTGCCTGGACAGAGGAGCCTGGAGGTTTACAGTCCATGGGGATGCAAAAAGTCAGACACAACTCAGTGACTAAACAACAACAACAGTTTTCCTTTTATATTCACTTTCTGGAGAGTTTTTATCATGGATGTTGAATCTTGTCAAATGCTTTCTCTGTGTCTATTGAAATGATCATGTGATTTTTATTATTCCTTTTGTTAATGTGGTACATGGGTGTGTGTGTTAGTAGTTCAGTTGTATTCAACTCCCTGCAGCCGCATGGACTATAGCCCACCAGGCTACTCTGTCCATGAAATTTTCTAGGTGAGAATACTGGAGTGGGTTGCCATTTCCTCCTCTAAGGGATCTTCCCAACCCAGGGTTCAAACCCACATCTCTTGTGTCTCCTGCACTGGCAGGCAGATTCTTTATCACTGAGCCACCTGGGAAGCCCAATGTGGTGCATAACATTGACTGATCTGTGAATGTTGAATCATCCTTGTACCCTGAAATAGATCCAATTTGATCATGGTGTATGAGTCTTTTTATATATTGTTGAATTTGGTTTGCTAATATCCTTTTTGGGGGGGGGGAGGGGGGAGTTGTGCTAGGTCTTCATTGCTTTTGCACAGGCTTACTTCAGTTGTGACTAGCAGGGGTTACTCTTCATTGCGGTACACGGGCTTTTCACTGCAGTGGCTTCTCTTATTCCGGAACACAGGCTTAGTAGTTGTAGCATGGGTGCTTCAGTAGTTGTGGCTTGCAGGCTCTAGAACACGGGCTCAGTAGTTGTGGTATAGGGACTCAGTAACTCCATAGCATGTGGAATCTTCCCGCACCAGGGATCAAACCCATTGTCCCCTTCATTGGCAGCTAGATTCCTACCACTGAGCCACCAGGAAAGTCCCTACTAATATCTTCTTGACGATTTTTACATCTATATTTATCAAAGATATTGACCTATAATTTTTTTGTAAGGTGTTTGCCTGGTTTTTATATTATGATAATAGTGTTCTCATAGAATGAATTTGGGAGTGTTCCCTTCTCTTCAAATTTTTGGAATAGTTTGAGAAGAATAGGTATTAGTTCTTTACATGTTTGGTATTATTCCACAGTGAAACCATCCAGCCCTGGACTTTTGTTTCCTCAGAGTTTTTATTACAAATTCAATTCTACTAACAGTGATCAGTCTGTTCAAATTGTTTCTTCTTGACTCAGTCTTGGCAGATTGTATACTCAAGTAATATCAAGGAGTCAAGCTTATGGAACATTAGACTAGAGAAGAAATGATAAAGGGCTTTGGATGTTAAGTAATTCCCAAAAGGAGACAATTTTAGGTGGCAAATGGACTAACATCGATTATTATATTAGTTACAGCAAAGAACTTTAACTAGCACGTGAAACCCAGGCCATTCCTAGGACAAGTAAAACTAAAAGGGGTGGTGTGGTTTAAATTAAAATAATAATAAAGAAACAGTGAAGGTAAAAGTTGAACATTACAAAGGTGGTAAGAAGATTGAAGATTAGCAAAAGCTGCTATCTGTGACTAGGAGTCACTCTGTAACTTTAAGCAGGTACACAACCTGAGATCGACACTTCAGGAAGAGTGCTTTAGTAGTAATGTGGAAGCTGGACAGGAAAGGGATGGGATTTCAGGCAGGCAGGGAGAATGCTGCAGAAACCTCAAGTGGGGCGGGGAAGGAGAAGAGGGTACGTGCAATGGAGGAGAAGACACAGTAGATGTGATAGCTATTTAGAAGGTAGAAGGCACATATGATACCAAGCATCTGGCTGGATGACTGGGCAGATGACAGGACCATTCTAATACATCAATTACAAGAGGAGAAAAACTGGGAGGAATGGTGTTCCATGTTCACCACCAGCAGGGTGTTAATTTTCAAGAACAGCCAACAGTTCACAGACTGTTTGTGAATACACACTCAGACACCAACTTGAATATTCAAAACTCGGAACTTGGGAAAGCAGATGCCCAGTTCAGTGACTTCCGGCCTTAAATGCTGAGAAAGGAATTAAGAGGGCTAAATGTTCCTCTTCTTCCTGATGACATAATGGAGTTCTATCTCTCAGGCCCAGCAGATGGCTTGCTGGAGGTGAGGGGCTATTAATTAAGGTGCGTAGTCTAACTGACACCCAATAGCACTACTGTGTTCTTTGGCACACAGAGGTTCATGTCTCGGACATAAAGGGCAGAAATTGAATGCCATGCAATCTGAGCGCATGAGCTCCCCGGAACACTGTCCACATCCCTGGGCACAAACCAGGCAGAATCCATGTCTGCACAGTCAGTCCCTGCAGCGTGCAGAAACCTAACACCTTTCCCCACCCACCTCCAGTGCCGCCAGGAAATTAACACTCCCCCAGATATTGGGTCATAATTACACTGAACAAAAAGACAGCTGCTCCTACTTTTCTTTTTTAATCACCAACATGCAGCCCTAGGGATTACTAGCTTTTGGGTGATTTAAGGAAGATTACTCTTTCATTAGTGTCTGGAGTCAGTTCCAAATCAATCATAAGAGCCTTTTAAGATACCTTTCCATAACAACAGCTCATCCTTTTCCATATGTGAAAGGTTAGATTTTATAAAGTCACTGACAATCTATTTGTCAGACCCCTAAATATCTGATTTTTCACTGAAAACTTTTCTCAAAAATTAATTTGGTCCTGAGTTTTTAGGTGTCCATGAGAATGTCATTCTAAATTCTCAATTGAGTTTCTAACAATAATGAGAAGGAACAGCACTGGGATAAGAATATGACTGTTCTCCGTGTGGACAAAGTAAAAAGACCCTTGACTTCCCCCATAGATAGCCACTGTGCATCTGCCATGCCCTCACGCAGCTAAACCAAGGAACATCAACACTCTAACATGAATGAAGGGCAGGCACATCAGAGACTAGGGAAATGGAAATGCACATGTCAATCCAGAGGCATCAAAAGACATTTTAAACATTGTGTGGGAATAAACAAAATATGTCTGTAAGCCAAAGTGACCCACTTGTGACCTTATATGCCTATTTATACTTTCATTCCTTTAGCAAATATTTCTTAAATGTCTATTCTCTGTTAGGTGGTGTGCTAAGTGCTAGAGAAAGGGCAGTTAGCTAAAATAAACGCAGCCCATGCTCTCATGGAACTGTTACGGTCTGCTAAGGACAATGGCACTGAGTTAAGGAGGTCAGGGCAGAGCACCATTGGAAAGCAAAGCCTGCTCTGAAATACAGAAGGTAAGGAAGAAATAACTTGGCTAACAGGAGGAACACAGCATGCGCAAAGACCACATGACAACAGAGAACATGACAAAAAGAGAAACAAATGGAGGCAAAAGGAAGATGAAATGGTAGGTAGAAGCCAGACCATAAAGGACAATATACAGCCTTATAGGTCAAAACATGAAGTATTCAATAATCCTAAAAATAATGGGAAAATGCCCTTTTGAAAGATCATTCTGCACGACGGACACTCTGTATGAAATAGACGACTAATAAGAACACAGGAGACTCTAATGCACCACGGCGACCTGAGTGGGCAGGGAGTCTAAGCCGGAGGGAACACGTGTAGCTGGTTCACTCTGTTTACGGTAGAAACGAACACAACATTGTAAGGCAACTATACCCCAATAAAATTTTTTTTTAAAAGATCGCTCTGGTTACAATAGAGAGACTATTAGAAGAATGCTAGAATAGATTTGAATAGGCAAATTAGTAGACGGCTTCATTAGTAACTGAGGGCTTCCCCCGTAGCTCAGTCGGTAAAGAATCAGCCTGCAAAGCAGGAGACCCGGGTTCAATTCCTGGGTTGGGAAGATCCCCTGGAGGAGGGCATGGTAACCCACTCTCGTATTCTTTTTTTATTTCATTTATTTTTATTAGGTGGAGGCTAATTACTTTACAATATTGTAGTGGGTTTTGCCATACACTGACATGAATCAGCCATGGATTTACATGTGTTCCCCATCCTGATCCCCCCTCCCACCTCCCTCCCCATCCCATCCCTCCGGGTCTTCCCAGTGCACCAGCCCTGAGAACTTGTCTCATGCATCCAACCTGGGCTGGTGATCTGTTTCACCCTTGATAATATACATGTTTCAATGCTATTCTCTCAGATCATCCCACCCTCGCCTTCTCCCACAGAGTCTAAAAGTCTGTTCTGTACATCTGTGTCTCTTTTTCTGTCTTGCGTATAGGGTTATCATTATCATCTTCTTAAATTCCATATACATGCGTTAGTATACTGTATTGGTCTTTATCTTTCTGGCTTACTTCACTCTGTATAATAGGCTCCAGTTTCATCCAACTCATTAGAACTGATTCAAATGTATTCTTTTTAATGGCTGAGTATTATTCCATTGTGTATATGTACCATAGCTTTCTTATCCATTCATCTGCTGATGGGCATCTAGGTTGCTTCCTTGTCCTGGCTATTATAAACAGTGCTGCAATGAACATTGGGGTACACGTGTCTCTTTCAGATCTGGTTTCCTCGGTGTGTATGCCCAGTAGTGGGATTGCTGGGTCATATGGCAGTTCTATTTCCAGTTTTTTAAGGAATCTCCACACTGTTCTCCATAGTGGCTGTACTAGTTTGCATTCCCACCAACAGTGTAAGAGGGTTCCCTTTTCTCTACACCCTCTCCAGCATTTATTGCTTGTAGACTTTTGGATAGCAGCCATTCTGACTGGCGTGTCCACTCAGGTGTTCTCGCCTGGAGAATCCCATGGACAGAGGAGCCTGGCAGGCTACAGTCCATGGGGTCACAAGAGTTGGATACAACTTAGCAACTAAACCACCACTAACTTGGACTATGTGTATTATTTCTCAGAGTCACAAACATCACATTTACTCCCCTGTTTTTTTTGTTCAGTCACAGTCATTTCTGACTCTTTGTGACCCCATGGACTGCAACCCACCAGGCCTCCATGTCTTTCACCATCTCCCAGACTTTGCTCAAACTCATGTCCATTGAGTTGGTGATGCATTCAACCATCTCATTCTCTGTCATCCCCTTCTCCTCCTGCCTTCAAACTTTCCCAGAATCACAGTCTTTTCCAATAAGTCAGCTCTTTGCATCAGGTGGCCAAAGTATTGGAGCTTCAGCTTCAGCATCTGTCTTTCCAGTGAATATTCAGGGTTGATTTCCTTTAGGATTGACTGGTTTTATCTCCTTGTTGTCCAAGGGACTCTGAAGAGTCTTCTCCAGCACTACATTTTAAAGGCATCCATTCTTCAGTGCTCAGCCATTTTTATCATCCAGCTCTCATTCCCCTGCTATATAGTGGTAATTTGAATCTAAAATGGTCTCCTTTTATCTTCAAGGAGTACCTCCAGTTCTGGGGCTCAAGAATTTGTGACAGCAACCTGTGTTTTTTTTTCAATGACTACCATTCTTTCTATAATTATAGAATTTTCATTTATAGCCAGTTAGCTGGCTTCATTTTTCTATCCTAAGGACCTCACATGTTTTTATTCTTACCTTATTCAGAAACCCAGGATTTTGTGAACCATTTCCAGCTGTATCACAGCTTTTGTGAAGTGTGCCGACAGAACTGTATCCAGTGTTTTGGTACAAAAAAACCCATGGGAAGATTTTCTCTGTTTTGTTTATAATACCTTCCCACCAATACCTATAAGGACTCCAAAGTTCCTCTCAAGGTTGCAATAGGCAAGTTGAAGCCCATGACCATAAACACAATTTGGGTGGCTTTACACTATGTGCTTAGTTTTCTACCACTTTTCTGACCATTCTTAAGATCTGGTTGGATTTTCCTGCACTTTTACATCAGCTCAGAATTTTTACTTTTTAGGTGAAATTTACCTCATTTATAAATTTCTCAATTTTATACTATACTATACTCCTGAGGAATATTTAAGAGAATACCAAAATAGAGCAACCTCAACTTTGATCCTCAATGGACCTCATTATTTGACATACTCCCTTATTTCTTACTTTAATTCCCAAAATACAATGATAATTTATAACAGAAGAGTTTTACTTGCTTGTTTGGAAAATAAAACATTTCTATACAGAAACATATCAGTGGTTTTTGGAGGTATCCCCCATCAGTTGGTTAGCTTATCTAGCCCCTAAATCAAGTTCTTTGATGTTCTATCTAGAGGCCAACATTCTCCCCTTTTTCCTAATTTAGGTTTAGGATAAGTATAACTCCAGAAAACAGAAGTATGACTTCCATGAAACAGTTCAGAAGAAAATAAATTAAAAGTAGGTTTTTATTAATTACCCACTTATGTGTGTGTGTGTATATATATATATATATGTCTAATGAGAATTTTAAAACTTTATATATATATATATATATAAAACTAAAAGATGTTTTTAAAATGTACAGCTCAAGTATTTTATCTAAGTTACTAAATATTATGGTACCTTCTAATACTAAATTCCCAAGCAAAAGAATTCTAAGGCCCAACAACTACTCTTTTTATGAGGAAAAATGAAAATAAATTTTACCTTGCATATATAGATATATTCACAACACACAAGTTTTTTTTCTGTTGCATGCAGCTTTGCTATAACTTGAGATATAACTTTGATATAACTTGAGAAAAGAAGCCAAATGAAAAAATAAATGTTGAGGGTAAGCAAAAAATTCAACAACAACAAAAAAACACAAGTAAGGAGGCTAAATAAGGTCATTATTCTTATTAGTCAAAAGCTTAAGCACCATAAAAAGCATGAAAAGGTCATTTGTGACTATGATAGAATCACAAAAGTTGATAGGAAGGCAGTTTTTCTTCCATTCACAGCAAACCAAATAATCTGAACTAGCCTTCATCCTGAGGACAAATAGAAAATCTGAACAAAATGTAATTATCTACTTGAAAGCATTAGAGAACCAACAAAATGATAAGGATTTATAAAGTCAAGATAGGAAAGAAGACAGAGACTGGAAAAGTGATTTGACTTTTTTGGAGTGCTTTTTCTGGGAAGGTTTTGCTAATTCCAAAAGGGTCTAGCAAACACTTCTGAAAGCTTCCTGAATCTAGGTCAGGGCAGGGAGACTAGGACACAGGGAGAACAAATAATGGATCCTCCTTTTCTTGGGTTTGGCCTTGAAGATCTGTGCACTGGGAAACAGAGTAAACCAGGAGTAACTTATCTATCAATCACCTTGAAATTACCCTGAGTGCTAGTATTCCCAGCCACTTGACAGAAGCTAATATAAATTATCTCTGGAAGATACAGGCTTCAAATTATTTCCACAGAGCTTTCTGTAAAGCTCTTCCTAGCATGCAATAGTCAGGCAAATAAGGGAAACGCAATGACATGAACAAAACCCATAAAACCCAAGACACTAGAAAGGGAACTATCGGGGCCTTCAGATAATAGATGCATGGATTCAACAGATACATACTGACCATTCTCAGGGAGATAAAAGATAGTGTGGGGATTTTTCAGCAGAAAACTGGAAACTATTTAAGTTCTAAATAGAAATTTTTAAACTAAAAATACAACTGAAATTAAGAATTCAATGTGGATAAGTTCAACATAGACGAGAGAGCTAAATAGCAAATGAACTGGAAGAAGTCATAAGCTCATATCTAGAATTAAATATGAAGAAACAAAAGAACTAAAAGCACACAGAAAACAGGGTAAGAGACATAAAGTGAAACTATCACATTAATTACAGTCCAAGAAGGAAAGGAGAAAAATAATGGAAGAGATAAAAGCTAATATTTTTCCAAAACTAATGAAAGACATTGAGCTAACAGTTCATGAAGCCCTAAAAATTCTAAAAACATAAAAAGAAATGGACATCTAAGAATGTCATAGTAAAATACTGAGTACAGAGAGCAGGTGGAAAAAATAGATTGCCTTCAAAGATGTACCGATTATCATAAAACTGACTTCTTAATGGACACAACGCAAGTAACAGACAATGAAAATTCTGAGAAAGTGGGCAGAGTAGAAAGTGCCAGGAATCTGCCTCCCCACCTAGACAACTACACTGGCAGAATGTGTCTGATATAACTATTTTGGAATTCTGGGGTCTGTTGAAGGCTTGCAACTTTGAGGAGAAGACTTGGACAATAAATGGTGGTTAATAATTGTGGTCAATTTCAGCTCTAAGCACAGTAGAACCTACCCATCACCCATCCCCAGCCAACTGGAAGGCAGCCATGCAGGGTTCCTGAAACAGTTTGCACACAGCTTATGGGAGCTAGGGTAGTGAAAAGGACTTAAATATGGATTTGAGCAGGCAGAAGAATCAGTGAATTGAATGTAGGACAATGGGAATTATCAAGTCTGGGAAACAGGAAGAAAATAGATTGAAGAAAAGTGACCAGAGTCTAAGGAACATTTAGGATGCCAGCAAGTGGGCCAACATATGCATTGTAGGTTTCTCAGAAGGAAAGAAGACAGAGAAAGGGAAAGAGAAAATATTTGAAAAAATAATGACTGAAAACTTTCCAAATTTCATGAAATACATGAAACATCCAAGCCCCAAAACTCCAAGTAAAGTGCGTTCACATAAAGAAACCCACACCAAGACACACGATAATCAAACTTTCAAAAGCCAAAACAAAGAGCAAATATTGAAAGCAGCAAGAGAGAAGCTAATCATCATAAGGGATTCTCAATAAGATCCTCAATGAGATTTCTCATCTGAAACTTGGAAGGCCCGAAGACAGTAGGCCAAGATAGTTAAAGTACTAAAAGAAAAAACTGCCATCTAAGAATCTTGTTCAGCAAAATCATCCTTCAAAAGTGAGGAAGAAATCAAAACATCCACAGATAAATAAAGCCCAAGAGACATAACTATTAGACCTGCCTACAAAATGTGCTCAAGGGAGTCCTGCAAGGAGACCTGAAAAGATACTTGACAACACCTCAAACCCATATGGAAAAATAAAGATCTCAATAAAAGTAAATACCTAGGCAATTATAAAAGGTAGTTTTATTGTAACAACAGTTTGTAATTGTACTTATTTTCTACATGACTTTAGAGACTAATTCATTTAAAGAAAAAAAGCAATAATCAACAAAGTATAAAAGACTGTATTATTATGACTTTGGTTTGTAACTCCAAAAATTTTGTTTTCTACAAAATTTAGGAGAGTAATACATTTCAAAAAATTATTAATTTATGTTTTCAGGCACACAATAATAAAGGTGTAATTTTATGACACTGACAACCAAAAGAAGTGTGGATAAGAACTATAAAGAAATACAGTTTTTATTTGTTATTGAAGGTAAGCTGCCACACACTCAAATTAGAATATATTCAAATTTATACCTTTAGGATGTTAAACATAATGTCCATGGTAACCACAAATAAAACTGCCCAGAATAAGCACCAAAGGAAATCAAGAAGATATTTAAATATTTTACTCCAAAAAATATCAATTAAACACAAAAGAAGATGAACATACAGAAAATGAGGGACAATAAAGCTATAGAGCATATAGAAAAGAAATAGCACAATGACAGATGTAAGTCCTCCCTGATAAACAATTATTAATACTTTAAATGTAAATCCACTAAACTTTCCAATCAAAAGACAAAATTTGGTAGAACGGATTAAAAAAAAAAAAAAAGCATGATTCAACTACATGCTATCTACAAGAGACTCAGCTGAAAGCCAAAGTCACAAACAAATCAAAAGTAAAAAGATGAAAAACGATATTTCATGCAAATGGTAATAAGAAAGCAGGAATGGCTATTCATAGCAGACAAAACAGACTTTAAAGCAAAAAGACAAAGAAGTACATTATATATTAATGAAAGATTTAACACAGCAAGAGATATAACAACCACAAACATTTATGCACATAATGACAAAATGAGTATCTATGAAGCAAAAACTGACAGAATTGAAAAAAAAAGGAATAAACAGTTCTACTATAATCGTTGGAGATTTTAATATCTCGCTCAGTAATGAACAGAACAACCAGCCAGAAGATAAGGAAATAGCGGACTTAACACAATAAACTAAAGAGATCTAACAGACATATACAGAACACCAACCAACAACATAAACATTCTTCTCAAATGCACAAGACATTTTCCAAGATAGTCCATATATTAGGCCATGAATTAAGTCTTAATAGATTTTAAAAGACAGATATCATACAGAAGATCTTCTCTGACAAGAACAGGATTAAGTTAGAAATCAATAGCATAAATTAAACTGGAAAATTCAGATTATGGAAATTAAACCAAAAAAATCACTAGGAAATATAAAGAAGAGGCTTGTGGACGCAGTGGAAGGAGAGGGTGAGATGAATTGAGAGAGTAGCACTGAAACAAATACATACATTATTATATGTAAAATAGTCAGTGGGAATTTGCTGTATGATGCAGGGAGCTCAAATCTGGTGGTCTGCGACAACCTAAAGGGGTGGGGTGGGAAGGGAGGTAGGAGGAAGGTTCAAGAGGGAGGGGACATATGTATACCTCTGGCCGACTCATGTTGCTATATGGCAGAAACCAACACAGTATTGTAAAGCAATTATCCTCTAATTAAAAACAAATTTTAAAAAAGAAAGAAAATATTTGAAGATGAACAAAAATAAAAACACAACATGCCAAAACTTATGGGATGCATCAAAGGCAATCCTGGAGGAAATGTACAGCTATATAAAGGCTTACATTAAAAAATGAAAAAGATCTAAAACCAACAGCCTAACTTTACAACTTAAGGAACTAGAAAAAAAGAACTAAACTCAAAGCTAGCTAGTAGTAAAGTAATAAAGTAAACTTAAAATAATAAAGATTAGAGCAGAGATAAATAGAGAATAGAAAAACACTGGAAAAAATCAATCAAACAAAAACAACAGGTCAATATATCTACAAAAGACTGACAAAAAGATCAACAACAAATAAAGATCCATAAGATCAACAAATCTTTAGTTAGATGAACTATGAAAAATAGAGACAACTCAAAATATTAAATATGAAAGTAGGAGCATTACTACCAATTCTACAGAAATAAAAAGGATTAAGAGAGTACCAAGAACAAATATTGGATAACCTAGTTTAAATGAACAAATCTCTAGAAACACAACACTTGGTATTCCTCTACCAAGACTAAGTCACAAACCAATATAAAATCTGAATAGACCTATAACTAGTAAGGATGTTGAATCAGTAATCAAAAATATTCCCACAAAGAAAAGGCCTGGACATGGGATTCACTATAATTCTACCAAACATTTAAAGAAAAACTAATTCTTCACAGACTTTTCCCAAAACTTGAAGAGGAAGGAAGACTTTCTAAATCATTCTATGATGCCAAACATACTATTTAAAAAACTAGAGACCAATATTCCTTATGAACATTGATGCAGAAGTCCTCAAAACAAGCAAACAAACAAACAAAAAACCCCAGGAAACCAAATTCAGCATCATATTGAAACAGAAACACAGGAATACTATGCAGCCATAAAAAGGAAATCCTGCCATTTATGACAGCTTGAGTGGATAAGTGAAGTCAGACAGAAAAAGACAAATACCATATGATCTCACTTATATGTGGAATCTTAAAAATAAAACTCACAGAAAAAGATTCAGATTTATAGTTACTATTAATAGATTTATAGACAGGGATTGGGAGATGGGAAAACTGGATGAGGTGGGAAAAAGTTATAAACTTCCAATTAGAAGATAAATAAGTATTGGGGATATAATGTACAACATGATAACTATAGTTAAAACTCTGTATATCTGAAAATTAAGAAGTAAATCCTAAAACTCCTCATCACAAAGGAAAATAAGAGTTTTCTTTTTCTTTTTTATCTATATGAGTTGATAGATGTTAACTTATTGTGGCAATCAATTCAAAATGTATATAAGTCATTATGCTATATGCCTTAAATTTATACAGTGCTGTTATGTCAATTCAGTTCAGTTCAGTCACTCAATTGTGTCGAATTCTTTGTGACCCCATGAATCGCAGCACGCCAGGCCTCCCTGTCCGTCACCAACTCCCGGAGTCTACCAAAATCCATGTCCCTGGAGTCGGTGATGCCATCCAGCCATTTCATCCTCTGTCGTCCCCTTCTCCTCCTGCCCCCAATCCTTCCCAGCATTAGGGTCTTTTCAAATGAGTCAACTCCGCATCAGGTGGCAAAAGTATTGGAGTTTCAGCTTCAACATCAGTCCTTCACATGAACACCTTGGACTGATCTCCTTTAGGGTGGACTGGTTGGATCTCCTTGCAGTCCAAGGGACTCTCAAGAGTCTTCTCCAACACCACAGTTCAAAAGCATCAATTCTTCGGCGCTCAGCTCTCTTCACTGTCCAACTCTCACATCCATACATGACTACTGGAAAAACCATAGCCTTGACTAGATGGACCTTTGTTGGCAAAGGCATGTCTCTGTTTTTAAATATGCTATCCAGGTTGGTCATAACTTTCCTTCCAAGGAGCAAGCATCTTTTAATTTCATGGCTGCAATCACCATCTGCAGTGAATTTGGAGCCCCAAAAAATAAAGTCTGACTGTTTCCACTGTTTCCCCATCTATTTCCCATGAAGTGATGGGACCAGATGCCATGATCTTAGTTTTCTGAATGTTGAGCTTTGAGCCAACTTTTTCACTCTCCTCCTTCACTTTCATCAAGAGGCTTTTTAGTTCCTCTTCACTTTCTGCCATAAGGGTGGTGTTGTCTGCAAATCTGAGGTTATTGATATTTCTCCTGGCAATCTTGATTCCAGTTTGTGCTTCTTCCAGCCCAGCGTTTCTCATGATATATTCTGCATATAAGTTAAATAAGCAGGGTGACAATACACAGCCTTGACGTACTCCTTTTCCTATTTGGAACCAGTCTGTTGTTCCATGTCCAGGTCTAACTGTTGCTTCCTGACCTGCATACAGGTTTCTCAAAAGGCAGGTCAGATGGTCTGGTATTCCCATCTCTTTAAGAACTTTCCACAGTTTATTGTGACCCACAGAGTCAAAGGCTTTGGTATGGTCAATAAAGCAGAAATAGATGTCTTTCTGGAACTCTCTTGCTTTTTCTATGATCCAGCGGATGTTGGCAATTTGATCTCTGGTTCCTCTGTCTTTTCTAAAACCAGCTTGAACATCTGGAAGTTCATGGTTCATGTATTGCTGAAGCCTGGCTTGGAGAATTTTGAACATTACTTCACTAGCGTGTGAGATGGGTGCAATTGTGCAGTAGTTCGAACATTCTTTGGCATTGCCTTTCTTTGGAATTGGAATGAAAACTGACCTTTTCCAGTCCTGTGGCCACTCCTGAGTTTTCCAAATTTGCTGGCATATTGAGTGCAGCACTTTCACAGCATCATCTTTCAGGATTTGAAATAACTCAACTGGAATTCCATCACCTCCACTAGCTTTGTTCATAGTGATGCTTCCTAAGGCCCACTTGACTTCACATTCCTGGATGTCTGGCTCTAGGTGAGTGATCACACCATCGTGATTATCTGGGTCGCAAAGATCTTTTCTGTATAGTTCTTCTGCGTATTCTTGCCACCTCTTCTTAATATTTTCTGCTTCTGTTAGGTCCATGCCATTTCTGTCCTATATTGTGCCCTCCATTGCATGAAATGTTCCCTTGGTATCTCTAATTTTCTTCAAGAGATCTCTAGTCTTTCCCATTCTTTTGTTTTCCTCTATTTCTTTGCACTGATCGCTGAGGAAGGCTTTTTTATCTCTCCTTGCTATTCTTTGGAACTCTGCATTCAAATGGATATATCTTTCCTTTTCTCCTTTGCTTTTCACTTCTCTTCTTTTCACAGCTATTTGTAAGGCCTCCTCAGACAGCCATTTTGCTTTTTTGCATTTCTTTTCCATGGGGATGGTCTTAATCCCTGTCTCCTGTACAATGTCATGAACCTCCGTCCATAGTTCATCAGGCACTCTGTCTATCAGATCTAGTCCCTTAAATCTATTTCTCACTCCCACTGTATAATCATAAGGGATTTGATTTAGGTCATACCTGAATGGTCTAGTGGTTTTCCCTACTTTCTTCAATTTAAGTCTGAATTTGACAATAAGGAGTTCATGATCTGAACCACAGTCAGCTCCCGGTCTTGTTTTTGCTGACTGTATAGAGCTTCTCCATCTTTGGCTGCAAAGAATGTAATCAATCTGATTTTGGTGTTGACCATCTGGTGATGTCCATATGTAGAGTCTTCTTTTGTGTTGTTGGAAGAGGGTGTTTGCTATGACCAGTGCGTTCTCTTGGCAAAACTCAATTAGCCTTTGCCCTGCTTCATTCCATATTCCAAGGCCAAATTTATGTCAATTATATCCCAATAAAATTGAAAGAAAAAACTCTGAAGAAAACCAAGGAAGTGACACTATAAAATCAGAATACTGGTCCCCTTTTTGAAGGAGAGATACAGGAAATAATACTGGAAAGGAATATAAGGGAACTTTGGGGTGATGGCAACATTCTATTTCTTGACCTGGGTGGTGGTTAGACAATCATTCTGTAATAATTCATTGAGCTATACATTTTTGTCTCATATTTTGCTTCTCCATGTGTATTTTATTTTTTTAATGCTTTAAATAAGCTATTTCTAAAAAGCTAATTGAATGGATAATTAAATTCAATTATAATTTACACCATCTCACTCAATAAATTTATAGAAGTAGACAAAATTAGTAAGGTTAGAATTTAAATAATACTATTAACCAATTTGACCTGGTATCTATAGAGTACTCCACACACCCAGTGCTAAATGCAATTCTTTTCAAATATACATGGAACATCCATCAAGACAGACTACATGCTGGGCCATAAACAAGTCCCAGTGTACTTAACCAGGTTAAGGTAACGTAGACCATGTTCTCTGACCACAACAGAATTAAACTATAAATCAACAGCAGACATCCAAGAAATCCCCGAATACTTGAATATTAAACACACTTGTATATAATCAATGGACCAAAGAAAAAAATCAGAGAAAAAAATATATTGGACTGAAAATGAAAACACAATATATCAAACTTTGTGAGATGTAGCTAAAATAATCTTTAAAGGGAAATTTACAGCATTAAATTATATTACAAGAGAAAGATCTAAAGTCAACTATTTAAATGTCTAACTTTTAAAAAGCTAGAAAGTAATATAAACCTAAAGTAAGTATAAGAAAGGAAATAAGAAATGTAAGAAATCAATTAAATAGAAAACAGACAATCAATGAAACTGAAGCTGGTTCTTTTATTATAAAATACAACACATCACAAAAGTGTACATGCAGGGAGTACCTGGTGGTCCAGTGGTTAAGAATCCATCTTCCAATGCAGGGGACACAGGTTCAATCCCTGCCTGGGAAACTAAGATCCCACATGTCATGAAGCCCATGTGCCTCAATTACTAAGCCAGCACAGTGCACCTAGAGAGAAGCCTGTGCACTCCCATGAAAGATCCCACGTGCATGCTGCAATGATATACCTGTGCGCCACAACTAAGATCCAGTGCAGCCAAAAAAATATTCTTTTAAAAGAGCACATACACAAAAAACACAAAGTGCAATGATTTACCAATGAACACCCTGTAAGTACCACTTGATGAAGAAATAGAATACTTCAGCACCCAGGGTCTCCCCACACATTCTGTTTCTCCTCAATCATTAACCTCTCTGTCCTTCTCAAAGTAATCACTACCCAACCTTTTATGCAAATAACTTCCTTGCTTTCATTATAATTTTACCACCTAAGAATACATCTTCAAAATCTAGGATTGAGTTTTACCTGTTTTTATTAACTTCATATAATGATGATATGTTATTATTAGACGTGTTTGCTTGCTTTTCACATATTTTCTTAAGTTAAATGTCTGTTCAAATCTTTTCAACTGAGTTGTCCTTTGAAACAGTCAATACAATTGATAAACCTCAAGCTAGACTGATCAATATAGACACAAATAATCAGTATCAGCAATGAAAGAACTGACATAACTACAAGTGCTACAGACATTAAAAGAATAAGGAAATATTATTATTAAAAACCTTACAGTAATTAATTTGACAACCTGGTTTACACAAAGTAACTAAACCAGCAAGGTATACAGGAGTATTCCAGAATAACCACTTGAAATTTCTTACATTTCAAAACCTTTAAAACTGTCCTTAGATCTGTATTTATCCTAAGTCATTTGAAAAAAGGATAAACATACCAGTTTATCTCAAAACACATCTTTAAGTACCTATGATATGTGCTACCATTAAAGATTCACATTAAAGACATGGTCTTTTCTCATAGTCATGCAATCCTCATTTGGCTTAGTGACTCCTGGAAAAACAAACATGAATAAGAGACAACACAAAATTTATTAAAGATGATAATGCTATCATTTATTAGAGAAAAAGAAGTTTTGTGATATTTGGGGGAAAAATAGCTTGCTTAACAGTAAAATTCTTTCTCTTTGAAAGGGGTTAATAAAAAGAAAACAATATTCATTGTATGAAATAGGATCTCAAGGTAGGAAAAACAGCACGCAATGTATTTTTTGATATAAAAATTTAGGTATGCCATCAGCAGCATTCAAAATTAGCTGAGTATACAGTTATAAAAATTGAATTTTTAACAAAGTGTCTTAAAAGCTTATCATATTAGAACAGGCACAATGTTCTGTAGGCATATAAATTCCCCATGGGCTTTTAAAAATCCATAATCTCAACTGCACAATCAGAATGTACAAAAGCAGCAAAAGATCATAGTTCAGAGGTTTTATTTTTTTTTCCTTGTTCAAAGTGGCTAAGTCAAGCAAATACATTGAAAAAGGCAAAGAAAGCACTTTTCATAGCATTAAGACCACAAGATTGCATGTAAACTATGGTTCTCCTTTAAGACACTAAACAAGTATAAGGTTCATCTGTACTTAAGGTGCTAATGCACCTCTTCTTGCAGTTTGGAAGTTCAACAGGCAGGAAGCAACATTCTGCCCAGGAACAAGTCTCAGTTTGGTCTCAAAGGATGGCTCCCACGCATCCACCATGATATTAAATCTAGGCAGCCATTTATATCAGGGAATTTCTGCCTATGCTATGTCTGTTTTTGGTGCTATTTATTAAACGTAATGACCACTGTAGCAATTATACTCCGATTAAAAAAAATGCAGTGACATTGTTCTGAATATACACACCAGTAGTAGTTGTTTATTACGATGCTGTGGATTGTTTATTACAGTGCTATTGATTGACCTTTCACTTCAAATAGCCATGTTCCTTCTGCCTAGTGAACATACTCTTCCCTGCTTTCAGTTCATTCCATCTATAGAAAATGCTCTGTACATTTTCAAGCTCATCATCAGTTTTTCAGCTCCAGCTAAGAAAGAACACAATTTTATTCAGTCAGTTTACATCAACAAAGGCACTGATGGTCCCTGGGCTCTGCTCACAAAGCTCTGTGCCTTGTGAAGCCAAGGGGCAGAAATCTGAGCCATCAACAGCAAAGCTTAAGTGTACCAGGGCCTTAGGAGTGTTATTAAAGCATTCAGGGTAGAACTAGATAACTGAAAAGTGGGACGAAATGCCCTACCCCAAGTAAACTGGCGGCAACTACACCACATAGCACTCTCCTCTTCACTTGACCAAAAAACCCTCAAGATCTCAGAATTTCATAAAATTATAAATGAGAAGGTACTTTAAAGTCACATGACTTAACTTTCCAACTTTTTAAATAAAAATTGGTAAAAAAAAAAAAAAATGTAGACTTTTAAATGTAAATTATTTTGTTAATCTTTTCAAGAGCTACGCACATATAAATCTGTATTTAACATCAGGTGAGAGTTTATTCACTTTTTTAAAAATGCTAACTGCAAGGAAACTACTGCATATCTAAAAACTTAAGTCTTGGATTTTAAAATCAAAAGAATGATGCCTACTATCTAGCAAAATGACTGTATAAACCTTAAACACTGATTTTGTTGTTTTTATTTGCTTAAAAAATGAAGTTTAAGGATGGGTTGTGAACTCTGAAGTATCTGGAATTCTGCAGCCACTCTAGTCAGAAGTTATCTGAGGAAGGAGATGAGAAGAGAAGCCTTATATAGGCAACCCCATACAAAAAGAATATCGAAGTCACAGGGCTGCAGTTTTATTTTCTAATTCATTCTGCCAAGTTTCATCACGTGTGTTGTAACACATGTCACTCTCATGCAGATATCAAAAGCAGAAGCAGCCAAACCAGTACCCCCAAACCATTTTTTTTAAGGTATGACCCTCTTCTTAATTATCTTTCCTAATGGAAGTATCCATAAGTAATGTTAGATGCATTTCATGATTATATTTCTTGCTTCTGAGCATATACTGATTAGGGTAGCACTCAGGTGGATAATCCACAGTCACCACACAGGAGTGATGCACAGAAGCTCCAAGCACTGATAATGAGGCCAATGAGAATGCTCAGCCAGATAGAGTGTTTTGCTCTTTCCCAGAGACAAGACAGTCTGTGGAAGGGAGAGAGGAAAGCTTAGGCCGGGTCTCAGCAGCCCACAGCCATAGGCACAGCCATGCAGAGAAGTTGGAGAGCCAGAGGCCCCCCTGAGCACATTAAGCAAAAGTGAAGAACTCTGAGACAGGAGGTGGGGTCAATGAGATAGTAAACACACTAGCCCAGCAGACAAGCAGTTTCTAAGGGGCGGGAAAACCTAAGAAGAGTCCAGGCCTCCAGGCCGGGAGAGCAGGGCTGCTCCCAGCACAGGTCACAGGCCAACACAGCCAAGGAAGGGCATTCGGGCCAGCCTCCCACCCCGCTGATGGGAGCACCGCCTTGAACAAACACACTTCTTATCTACAAAAGGGCCACCTCAAAGGTTGCCTTCATTCCAAAATGCAAAGATCTAACCCAGCAATGAACAGGTAAGATGGAAGGCAGAGGAGCAGGGAAACAGACCACAAACAGCCACAGGATCTAAAACCCTAACTCTCCACTCCTTGTCTCATCCATGGGGTCGCTTTTAACCAGCACTGTTGCTTGGTAACAGCTTTCCGTACATTTGAGATGGACACCTACAATCTGGCAGACAAAAACAAGTAGGGAAGTAACCAAAAGGTAAGGCAGCAGAAAGAAAAATGTAGGAGTCTGGGAAGATCCTGGAAGGCAAGACCACCCATGAGCTGTTAAGGTGTTGGAACGGACCTGTATGAGCAACCTGGCCACAGGACTCAAGAGCAGACAAAGTAGGAGCTTTTATCTAAGAACTGGCGTCCTCTGCCGGTGAGATCTGGTACAGACCCTTTACCCTCTCTGAGGCTGTTGCTTGTCTAATAATAGAGACAAGACTGCTGGCCTATGGTAACTCACTCCAGTATCCTTGCCTGGAATATCCTATGGGCAGAGGAGCCTGGTGAGCTACAGTACATAGGGTCGCAAAGAGCCAGACACAACCCAGCGACAGCACGCACTGCTAGTCTAGTGAAGTTATTGTGAATATTCAGTGAGATGTTGCACGGTGACATCTGTAGTGCCAGACACATATTACAAAATAAATTTTTTTAGATAAATTAATGACCAGAGACATTCACCCTCTCACCTTCAATGGTCATCCATTATTGTCAGGCTTAAATAATAATACCCACCTTTTACTGAGATATTTACCTATGCTGGGCCCCCTGCTAAGCACTTGACATATTTCTTACTGACATCCTGCAATGATCCAGCAGCAACTATCCCCATTATTTTTAAACAGATGAGCAACATGAGGACCAGAGGTTAAGGAGCTTGTTCAACCTGACACTAGCATGTGACTGAGACACAGCTCACCCAGACCTGTTTGACTTCATAGCCCACATTAACCACCACAACATCATACAGGCCAGGTGACCTCTTAACCTCATGTCTCACAAAGTCCAAGTCCAGCCTCTGAAAAAGGTACAGAGGGGTCAGCCAGAGATCCTCTGGCTGTTCGTGGCCTTCAGGCTAGTTGAAGCTCACAGTAAGACCAGGTTAGTTTCACATCAGCTTTAAAGAGAAGAAGCAATGAAGACTCCTGACTTCCTTCTGGCCCCATTCAGGACCCTTCTGAGATCTGAGCAGTCTGCTGGAAGCACCGGGCATGTGAAGGTAACCAGATGGTAGTATATACTTTCCAATTCTAGCTGAAGGTATATTAGGGGTCTCAGCAGAAGACAGGATGCCCTCAACAGCCTAGAAAGGGCCCAGTAACATTGGTTCCTCACTCTGGCACCATCAGGCCTGTTCATACCTTCCCCAGATCAGAAGAAGAGCCTTGCCAGTCTGAGGTCTCAGCTACAACAGAAAAAAGAATTCAGCTATTAGCAAGCAAAGAGACAAGAGGTGGAACACTGCCTTTGGTTTGGAGGCTCCCAGAGCAAGAGTCTGAGTGGACAGACCAGACCAGGAAGAAGAGAAAGGCAAACCCAAACAGACTGGCTTTGAAGGAGACTTTGGAGGCCTTGCAATGCCAAGAGCTCTGATGATCAATACAGGACATTCTGATGGTCATGCAGTATAAGGAGGGGCAAACGGGCACAAAAGAACTGATGAAGAGGCCACAGATCCAGGAGGAAGCTTCGCACAGGGAGACTAAGCAGGAGAAGATACAATGATGTAGAGGACTGGGGCCAGAAAACGAACAAGCTTGACTGATGAAAACGGGGAAAATTGTTACAGGAGATATCACCAGAGCCACATCCAGAAATGCGGGTTACGAAGGGGACTGAAGCAGCGGCACCCAGGCTCAGGACTCAGTTCTGCCATCAACTCTGATTTTGGGTAGATCTAGTAACTTTTCTGAGCCTTGATTTTTTTAGACTGCCAAGTGGGTTAACAATCTCTGCTTGATCACAAGGCTCTTACCAGGACTAGACAAGATCAGGGACATGAAAGCAGTCTGTCTGTGATCAGGCATCAGGCTGTGATATGGCCACTCTGCAGTCCCTGGCATCTTCTCCTACTGTTTCCAGCACAGGCTCCAGTGCAAAACGCTGGGACTGTTTAAAGGTCACTGGGTAGGACTGCCTACTTTCTGCTGGCTCCACGGTTGGGCTCTGTCTTCCCACCTACTCTCCCCTGGCCCCATTCCAGGGGAGAATGGAAAATAAAATCGGTTTAAAAGCAAACATATACAAATAATGGTGGTGGGGGCGGAATACAGCAGAGAGCAGCATGGTTTTTCACCTCCTACGGGCTCCTGTCCAAAAGGAAACACTCGTGTTTACTGCTGCAGCTTTGTTCTCTTTCAATCTCGTTCCAGGAGGTCAAGAGTGAAGATACGTTGGGGAGGGAGAAAGAAAGAAATGAAAACCCAAGAAAAAGAGTATGCACTGAGCATTAGAAAATACATTCCCACCCAACCCTGTAAAGCAACTACACTCCAATAAAAAAGAAGGAAAGAAAATACAATCCATAGTCAGGGGTGGAGCCAGAAGAGAGCTGTTCAGGTTTAAAAACAACACACATCATCAGAAAGTGCTTTTCTACCTCATTCCAGCCAGGCTGTCCACAGGCTCGTGTTCAAACGTCAGGATGGCAGCTTGGTCCTGGACACCACAGGAGAAGTACATCCACGTTGTATGGGGCAGGCGTGACACGCTGAGGGACAAATCTACAAAGTCCCATTGACTCCCAAACTCTATCCCTTCCTGTTGCACCTGAGTCTCCAGTGGGGCCATCTGTCACCAACTGGGAATCACTGGCTTCCAAGGCTTATCTGCTGTTGCTAACAAGGTTCTTACTCGTAAGAGCTCAGTGGAACACCATCCAAAGGTACATGAGGAAGATTCCACTCTGTCAGATATAGAACCCATTTCTTGTATCATGTGACAGACATTTGGGTTTGGGAACACACAGTTGCCTCCAGAAGCAATCCTCAAAGGTTCAAAATGCAAGCCGCACGTTGCTTGCAAGATCAAAGGCACATGTCTGTGAGACAGAGGTTTAGAAGATATTTACAACACGGTCCACCCACATCCATCCACGGTGCTTTCCAGAGCTTTGCAAACCTGGCTGTGTGTTACGCAAGACACACAGTAAAACACTTCTTCACAGCGTCCCTGGGAGAAAAAAACACAAAGAAAAACAAGAGATCATCAACCCAAAGCCTCCTGTAAGTGGTAAGGGCCCTCCTTGAGATTTCCTGGGCACCCAGAGTAGCATGCTGCAGGGCAGAAAGCTTCTAGATTATGAGCTCAGATCTACATGGCATCAACTTCAACTTCAACATCTATTAGCAATGTCAAACTGGGCAAGTTACTTGACTTATGTGAATTTCAAATTCCTCATCTATAAAAGGGCACGTTCCCACCTATCCTACTGACCAGTTCGGGGATTAATGCACTGAACAGAGGAGGTATTTAATAAACAACAGCTATCTTGACAATCAGAGGAAAAAATAGGAAGAAAGCAGAAACTTTCTGAAACCAAAAAATTAGTCAGGACTGTGTACTTTAATATCAACCAGAAGCACAGAATGCACTAAAAACATTAAATAAAATAGGCTCTGGGGCCTTTCTTCCTTCTGAGTAGGCAGCAGAAACTTGTTAAGAGGCATCGTGTTGTTCCCTCGCACATGGAGCTCTCTCTGAGGACTGACACTTGTGACCCTGATGTGTGAGCCCTACCTCGGGCACCTACTCCTTGGAATGCAGTGCAGAGCATGCAGGAAAAGAGGGAGGGCTCGGCAAACTCCCATGCTCACCACGCAGGCACATCCAGCCCACCTCCACATCTAAGGCTTCTCACCCAAGCCCTATTCTCTGTGTTCCCAGCTGCACTTGGCTGAGGACGCTAGAGTCACCCGAGGGAGGGAGCATGAGAGAACGCATCCACGTGAACAGACACTGCATTTTACTATCCAGATCATTCTAGGACTGCGTTTCTTAAGATCCGCTCCACACTGAAGTCCCAGCAGATGCACGAGAAAGTGTTTCATGATCAAGGAAGATCCCTCATGGCAGCTCACAATATACATAACATATTAAGGGACCTGGAAAGTCTATTCACACAGCCTTTAACACAATGAGCTAGTTAACTTCCTGTCTAATCAGTCACTCCCCAGCATCTTCTGGTCACTGTCAGACACAGGCTTGGAAGGCGTTGAAACTGAAGCCTGTTCTTCCTCATTCCCAGCTCTCCCACACTTCTCATTTCCTTAACACAGTTAAGGAAAAGCCCCTTTTTAGTTAAGAGGTTATAAAAGAATGGAAATTAAAGAGTGACATGAGAATAGACTCAGAGATAGAGATCACTGAAAGTGCTAATTTAAGGAGGTCTTGAGGTCAGAAGCTCAGAGTGAGAAGGGGCGAAACTATTCTTAGTTATCATGAGTTCTTTCAGGCCAAGGTGGGGTCAAATGAGTTGCCCAAGGTCACACTGCTAATTAGGAAACCACAGTCCTCCAGAGTTCTGGCCCTGCTTACTTCTCTTTGTGAATTCTTTCCTGAAATGTTCCATCAGTGGGATAGGGCAAGAAAACAAGCATGAACCTTCCATCCTTTGCTCAGTGATTATTAAGGTGATAATCACCTTTAAGAAAATATCCACAAAGTTACAGGTTTAAAAAGTGATAAGGAATCTATCTATCTATCACAGCAGAATGTTCCCAGCATCAGGAATTGGCAGACGTGGGTCAATGATCATCACTGGTTGTATTACAGGTGGGGCTGGGGATGAGCCTTAGCTTACAAATGTATAAAATCATAAAATAGGTGTATGTGAAGTGAAGTCGCTCATTCGTGTCTGACTCTTTGCGACCCCATGGACTGTAGCCCCCAGGCTCCTCAGACCATGGGATTTTCCAGGCATGAATACTGGAGTGGGTTGCTAGTTCCTTCTCCAGGGGAATCTTCCTGACCCAGGGATCAAGCCCGGGTCTCCCGCATTATAGGCAGACGCTTTACCATCTGAGCTACCAAGGAAGCCCAAAATAGGTGTATCACATCTGCTCATTTGTCTCAAGGGTTTTTAGTAAATATGTAATAGCATGAGCTCTATAAAACCACCCTCAACTAAAAGGACCTGTGCAAACATATCCTCATCCCCAAATAATTGATGTTACAGTCCTAAGGAGAGTCAGTCTTACCTTGCAAATGGTATGTAGGAAAGACTGTACCTACAATGAAGAACAAACAAAAGATCTAGTCAAATGAAGGGAGTGGACGATCACATGGTGAACTGGGCTTCTGAGCACCTGCAATGTGTGGAGGGTGCATGAACACACACACCCCTATACACACATATACACACACACAAGCATACACACACACAGTGTCACATGTATAACAGGGAAGTGAGGATCATCTGCAATCAAAGCTGGGGGCAAAAGGCCCCTGTGGCGATAACTGTCACCTCAGCCTCATGGGGTTAATCTTTAACCAAATGAGCCAGCAACAGCACCTACAACACACAGATTCCAGATATCCTAGAAGCCCTATTCTTACAGAGCACTAAATAAGATCCAGATCGGTTGTCCCCTAATATTTTACAAACCCCCAGCAGAATGTACCTTCTACCCAACTGGGATGGACTCTCTGCTCTTGCCCATGAATTGGGAAAGGAGCGAGAAGAGCATTGGTAAAGCGTGGGGGAGCACGCTGCCAGCGGCTCTGTGGATGAACGTGTAAGCAAGCTGTGATTCTTCTTTTATAAAATATGATTCTTTAAGAACCCAAGCCCATAGATTTCCTGGTGGTCTCAGTTAACTCAGCCCCTTCCCCAGGAGAGAACCACACAGGGAGGAAGCTGGCCACATCCCAAAAGACCAGGCCTGGGTGTCAGGCAGGCTGGAAGTCAATCAGCCCTAAGAAGGCATATATAGTTGGAACACATCAGCGTTGTAACAGGGCCATTTGCCTGCGCCCATGTGAATGCCGAACCTTTAAAAACTGGCTTCATAATCAGTCTATAAGCAAAGAAAGGCATGTGCATGTGAGGACTGATTTCTGCCTCCAGAAAAAAACCAAAATACAAACATAAGCCATTACACCAGGCCCTTTCAATACATTAACACACTGTATGTGTTATATTAAAATCAGGCCACCCTTCTCTGATTCTGACACTCACCATGTACAGAAGGAGCTCACTTACTTGGAACAGAGTAAATGCCAAAGGGAATTTTGAAAGTACATTTATTCAAAATCCCAAAATTACTAAAAGGAAGAATGGATGTTAAGCATGTAGTCTCAAGATTGAATTCTATCAAATAAGACTACACTTGATCCCTGGAAGTTTTAAAACTTTTAGTCCTCCTTTCTTTGCATTAGAGCCAACATTTTTTCCCCAAAGTAGATCTAGTCACATTTTTATGAAACTGTCCTGGCAGATATCATCCTTTGATAAACTGAGAACATATTACGGAAATGTCTCAGGACATTTGTTTCCATACACGCTTGGACAGGTTTGAAATGGCCATGAACCTACAGCACCACCCATGGTTTTGAGCAATAATGTCCCCAGTGGTCCCTTCTGTCTGCTTGGGCTCTGGGCCACAATTCTCTGGTCGTGCTGCAGCCCACAGCCACACGGTTTTCCATTTCATCAGTCACTGTTCCCGGACAGTGACACTTTTTGTCCTTCTGTTAAATGATTCATCCAACCATAAATATAACACTCATGATATTTTTTTTTTTGCCAGCTTCCCTTTTCTTTAATGTCTATTTGACTCACAAGCCTCTTTTTACCAGCCCCTACAATACTTCATTGTCCTTCCTCTTACTGGACGTGAATGGTTGAATAATGTTAGCAACATCTCAAAATCAACCCTGAGGCCAGCAAAAATGCCGCAGTGGCCAAATGGCCTCCAACGACCACTCAAGACCACTAAGGCCACCTACTGGCAGTGGGCTGAGTTGACAGGTTTTGGCTCTACAGTGTACTTGACTTGCATCATTAAGGATTTTTAAATCGAAAAGCTTTTGTGTTCCTAATCCTCCTGCCCACGTCATGTGGGATTTTATCTCCCTCAGCTGCATTAGTCAGAGACCGATGTGGGAGGGGACAGCTGAAAAGGTTACTTACCACGTCAGGGCCAGAGACTGCAAAATACAGAAGATGAGAGCAAGCCCTTTGTTGTGCCACTGGAATAAAAATGATCTGGTTACAGGAATGTGTATGACAAGAGGCACACACCAAAAAGGTTAAGGAAAATTAAAAAAAACACTTACCCAAAAGGCAGAACACAGGGTAAGTGCAAAACACAGCTAGAGAGAGAATGGAAACATTAATTAATATAGTGACAATGACAACAAGGAGGGGAAAAATTGTAAAGACATTCTTGACAAACTTACAACAGCACATCAAACTGTAGTAATCAGATTCTGTGATTATTACAGCAACCAAACGCAACCATTATTTCAAAGCGTCTAAGCTACCTCAGAACCCATGTTTTGGCAGAAGAGTTCAAATGAAACTGTCAGTAAGGATTCATGTAGATTAAAAAGAGAAGGAGGATCCTCTTCTACTTTCAAATTTTCTCACAATCTCTGCCCAGCAAATACAAGCACATTTCCGGACTACACATCCATCCATCTTTCCATTCAAATGTGCATTCAAATGTGAAGTTTAACACACACTTCTTTATAGTCTCTGGAGTAGAAAGGGCTTGCAAGGACAAAGGTTAACATGAGATGTCACTCTCAGAGCCCATGAGGCAGTTATCTGTTTGTATCTGTTTACAGCTAACACTTTCCCCAAGTCCTTTCTAGTCTTCTTTTTTTCTGGCTGTGCCACACACAGCTTGTGGGATCTTAGCTCCTTGACCAGGGATTGGACTCAAGTCATGAGAGTGAAAGCACAAAATCCTAACTTCTGGACTGCCAGGGAATCCCACGCCTTCCCCTCACCCCTGCATGTTTTCTGAGAAAGTTCTTTCAGAAAGAGATTTCTGCAGCTCATCTACTTCCAGGGCTGGCCAAGAACAATGACTCCAGCTGTCAGTCACGCTTATCCTCTCTATCCTGCTATATCAGTAATTGTTCAATAAATATGATGGAAATAAATTGGTGTCCAGCATTGTACCTCATGCTCTGAAAGAACACAGAATAGTTGCAATGGACTTTTACCTATCTGAGCAAATGAGATGTACACAAATAAAACTAAAAATAGAAGTATATGGATCAAGCTACAATACCTCAATACTGATAATTATAACAGAAGTCCAGACAATATGGTCTGGAATGATGGGATGGTCCAAGGGAATAACGTGGCCCAAGGAAGAGAGAGGCATTCCCCATTAGGGAGAGAAAGACAGGACAAGACTTAAGGCACTGTGGTGACCAGCAGGGAACAGGAGACCAGACCCACCGCAGGAAAATTGATGAAAACAAACAGAATTCCAAAGTCAGATAATGACAAGGAGAAAAAGAGACCATGTTAGACTGGATACCCACTCTAGAGAATGAACCCTGTGTTCCTGAGTAATGCCCTCCAAGCTCTGCTTGTGTGTGGCATCACCTGTTACCAGAAGGATGTCACAGCTCTCTTATTACCACATGACTGCATGCATGCTATGTTGCTTCAGTCACCTCCAACTCTTTGTGACTCTATGGACTGTAGCCTGCCAGGCTCCTCTGTCCATGGGATTCTCCAGGTAAGAGCACTGGAGTGGGTCGCCATGCCCTCCGGGGGATCTTCCCGACTCAGGGATCGAACTGACATCTCATGTCTCCTGCATTGGCAGGCAGGCTCTTTACTCCAAGCGCCACCTGGGAAGCCCATTACCACGTTGAGTTTGACTAAACTGACAAGCAAAACCTTCTGGGAACTTTATAGAACTGGCAATACCTCATACCAACTAAAACACAAGTCAGAGGGAAGAGAAAAATTATTAGATAAAGAACGCTCCTGGGACTTCCCTGGTAGTCCTGTGGTTAAGACTCCTCACCCCCAGTGGAAGGGGCCCAGGTTCGAGCCCTGATGGGGGAACTAGATCCTGCATGCCACAACTAAAACCCAGCACAGCCAAATAAATAAATAAAAATAAATTTTTAAAAAGGGATGTCCCCTTCTGCCACAGTGGGTACAGACATTGGGTTGTAAGTGAAGATGAAAGAGAAAAGGGTAGAAGTCTACAGATTTAAGAGGAAAAAAACTCCAAACAGCAGGAACAAAAACCCCTATTTTAAACAGGTAACTCCTGTTACCTGACTGGCAGACCTTACCAGCACCATGACAGTTGCAATCAAACGCGTAGGCTCAAACATTCGCTTCAGCTGTTTCATTGGTCCCATGAGGAAGGCAGTGCTGAGGAGCAAACACAGACAAGCCATTCAGACCAGAACAAAGCCACACCGGGGACACCGAGGTGCCTCCTCATCGCCTGCTCCAGCTCACCGGCGGCAGTGGGAGCAGTGAGGGTAGCCAGCACTTGAAAGGCTCTGTGCTCAGGGCCTTTGTGCCCTATTCTCATTCAACCCACTGACAATGTATGAAGTGATCACAGGACAGCTACCGTACTTGTTCTGCAGATGAAGAACCTTAAATCCAGAAGTACTTATTACTTACCAAGGCCATCCAACTAGAAAATGGTAGAGGGAGGCTGAAGATGCATGCAGGCCTGACTCCGGAACTACCCCCATAACCACTAGGCTAGAGGACCCCTCTCTTACAGCTGCTACCTTGGCCTGCTTAACAACCCACCCACGGAGACAAAAAGACTCAGGTAACTGAAAAAGGAAAAAAACGTATCTTACAGGCTTAGGGAGTTTATGTTAATAAGCAGAGAATTCCATTTTCTTTCATAATCTCCATAATTCTAATGATGGTAGGAGTAGCATCCATGATGTGTGGACTGTTTGCTAAATGCTAGATATCACATACATGATTCCATTTCATCCTCTCAACTACTCTGGCAGTTAGGTATTATTACACTTATTTCAGAGCTGAGAAAATGAAGTTCAGAAAGGTTAATTTACTTGTGTAACTTTCCAAAATCACACAGCTAGGCACTTAAACAAGCTGGCATTCCAGCCCACATCTATTGGATTACCAAGCTCCAAAGGACAGGCTCAGCATGTCTTCTGCAGGGATGAAATCTGAGAGGCGGCTGATAAGAAAGAGTAAACACAAAGGAAGCAGGCTCGCCTAACACCGCAAGAGCCAGGGCCGGCTATAAGTCATGCTTCCTGACTCCTGACAGAAGCGTCACTCCACGAGTAGCTGGTTATAGTCAGTGTTCAACACAAGCCAACCAGCAGATGACATTGGCTACTAAGTGTTCTATAAAAAATTTTTTTTTAAAAAAGTTAAATAAATCTACCTCTCTTTGAAGTGCCAGTAAGTTTCCACTTGAATTCAAGGCTGCCAGGTCAAGTGTTAGAGCTGAGTGCACTCGTAAGCCTACACTGAACAAGAAGCAAGAGCCAAAGGTGGCCTTCAAAATTAAACGCAGCACGTATACAAAAATATAAAAGATTACAGGTAAAGCCACAAACTCCTAGACACACGCTGAAATAATTCACTCCCTTTGTTATCTCCCCAAGCAATGAAGGGTCAGTTCCATTAGGATTTGTTAAATAGTTCTTTTGGACTAACACACCTATATATTTCTGCTCAATCTAGACTCTACATTATAACCTATGCTGCCTACCCAAAGCAAAACTCCCCAAAAGTTAGTCTTTGAGAGAGCTTTAAAGCAAGATTAGACATCTCAAGGTCCAGCATTATACTATCATAAAGAAAGTGAAAGTGAAGTCACTCAGTCATGTCCGACTCTTTGCAACCCCGTGGACTGTAGCCCACCAGGCTCCTCCATCCATGGGATTCTCCAGGCAAGAAGACTGGAGTGGGTTTCCATTTCCTTCTCCAGGGGATTTTCCCGACCCAGGGATAGAACCCAGGTCTCCCACATCGCAGGCAGATGCTTTAACCTCTGAGCCACCAAGGAAGCCCTATCATAAGATTTAATAAATTAAGCTTCAGGAAGGTGTCCAGTGCATTATACTTAATCATTTGGTTAACATTTCCCGCCAGAAAAAGACCTAGATTTGGGGACATGTAGAGACAAATAAGACAGAAGTGCAGCCCTTGTCAAGTGGTTTACACACCTGCAACAAGTCAGTATAATAAAATGCTATCTGTGTTGTCACATAAATATATATGGGATAGACAGAGCCCATTTTAAAGGAGGAGGTCAGTGATTCTGAAGGGGAAAATGGAATTAAAAGAGGTTTCACAGAAGAGGTGACTTTTGAGTCAGGTATTGACAAATAAGCAAGTACCCATCAAATATGGGGTGCACATGGGCCGGGACCCCAGGCAGAGAAACAGTCCCAGCAAAGAACAAAAACATCTGGGGGAAATACAAGTTGAGCCTGGTTGAGGAGGAGGACTGGAAGGGTCTGTCCCACATGCATGCTGAGGGGTTCGGACTTCACCTGTTGAGAGGGAATGGGGGGCCACTAAGGGGGTAAGTTGGGCTACAAAATGAGTGACTCCACAGTTCTGTGGAAAATGGCCCAGCGAGGGGTCCATAAAAGAGACAGGGAAGCCCAACAGGAAACTCATACAGTCTTCAGAGCAGCAGTGATAGATGCCGGAGCTCTGAGCAGCTCAGACAGCACCTTCTCCACAGAAAGGCCTCTTGGCTCCCCAAGTCGGGTCAGATCAGCTCAGCCCCCCTGCCCCTCTCCCAGGCATCACTCTCTCCACATGCTATATGTCTGTCTGCCTGGCCAACCAGTGAGGAACCAAACGCTGTCTGTCTTTGAATCCTCTGAGCCTAGCACAAGGTAGGAGCACGTAAGCCCATCAGCGAGGAGCAGAACAGTAAGAGGAGAGCAATGGGGAAGGTGGTGGTGGAGACGGTGGAGCTGTAAATGGTGAAGAAGTCATTCAACTGCTCTGCTCCATGTAAAATTACAGTGGTAATTTTTACAAGTGGTTCTTGCCTCCTCCCAGGGGTACTTCAAAGATGAACTAAGATGTAAATACATGCTGAAGTTAAAAATACATACGTATATATAGAAGTGATAGGATATGAAAGTGATGTGTTTTAACCACCTCTTTCCTCTCCAAATCCTTATAATTACTGAAGCATCCTCCTTCACCTCCCGCTAAACACAATCTACATCCATTTCCCCATCTAATAATTGGCTAAGGTTAGATTAAAAAAAAAACAAAACTATTACCTCCCAAGAGATGCGATGTTACCAAAGGTATAAAACACTGCGAAGAGATACAGTCCCTTCCTGGGCACCCAGAGCAAAAGAGTTCCCTGTAAGACAAGGCACAGGGCATTTGCACATGAGGAACCCCTCCTAGCACAGCCACAGAACCAGGAGTTCACAGAGCAATCTGTTCCCTCCCTGCACCCCTTAGCTCCCCCTCCACCTCTGTTACCTCCCCCTCCTCTTGTCCATGCATTTCAGTGAAAAACAAAGGAGAAAAGGAGGTTGATGAAAGTGGAAAGAGGAGAGAAGAAAGGCAGGGGAAAAGATTGGAAGAGGGGAGAGAGGTCTTACCAGAAGTGAGCAGAGAATTCCTGCAGCAAAACAGGCAATGAAGCCTTTTATTCTGGTGCCCGAGCTTAATGAAGTTGCCTCAACAACCTAAAATAGTTAAAAAAAAATAACATAAAAAACTAATTACATACATGTGTGTGCATATTTAATCACCAAAACAAAGGATACACATAATTAAATCTAGAATTTGTACTGAGGAAGGCAGGAACACGGCCTCCTACTTGGTCATGTCTGCAACAGCCCTCATGATTCACTGAATCCAGCTCCTGATCCGTCCCATGAATCTCTTCTCCTGTAGCTAATTAGAGGCTACCAAGCTGCTGGCTGAATATCTCCAGAGGTGAAAACTCTCTGCCTTAAGCACAACGCATGTCATAAACAGAAAGGCAAGACTGCAGAAGATCCTAGAGTAGCCTCACGGCAGCCCAGGCAAGATGAGGAGCACGCCTGGAGCGGCGTGAGCTCTGCCTGTAGAGGCCCAGGAAGAGGGGAAGAGACAGGGGTGGCACTCAGGCAGTTGGGTCCACGCGGCACTATCTCCTAATTCAACCAGCCAAGTTCTGTCACTCACTGCTTTTGCTGGCCCTTCCAGGTCCCCGGAGGAGTCTGACTCTCATCCTAACCAGGATTCTTATCCAAGTCTATGCACTCTTGGTAGAAACTGTTCTTCAAGGTGTTGGCATCAGCCAAGCCACCCTCATGTGAGATGGATCTTAGTTAATTAATGACTGCCCTACTCATCCCCCTCTGCCACCACGATTAATCCTTCCCAAGAGCAAAGTTCAGAAGAGGCCAAGATTGCCAGAAAAACTCTGCTAAAACAAGGGAGCCTATGAGTAGCTCTTGAGGCTTTTTTCCCCACATCAAAGATGACAGTTAGGTGTCTGCACCAGAGACATGAGGCCTATTCACCCTCATGCAGTGGCCACAGCTCTTCCAAGTTTCACAGGCAGCTGCCAGGGAGGCCAAAGGCCTTTTCTCCAGCCCAGCTGAGGCAGGACAGCCAGGCCCCATGCATATTCATTCACCCAGGCCTCACCTCAAGTGGATAGCACAGTCTCCACCAGGCCATGTGGTAAGAGCTTCCAGACTCCACATTCCCACGGCTAATGGAAGAAGGTAGTGTGGTGGAGGCTGCAAAGGTCACTAGACGGGCACCGCCTTGACTGCTCCCAGCTTAGGACTGTTTTCAACCCTGTCTCCAAACTTCCTGTCAAACCAGAAGCCAGAAGAACAGGACCAGAGGCTCCCGCAGGCATGGCAAGCTTTGCTACCGCATGGCTTCCTCTCCACTCACAAGAAAAGTATTTAGAGCAGCTTATCAAAAGGGGTGCTCCTGTCCCATCTATTCACACACATTGAAAGTGGGCTCAGGACACAGCAAACCCCCCACGCGTACACAAGCACACAAGGGCACCTGCGGACACGCGTGGCGACAGAAGGACGAGCGGCGCGGTCAGAGGTGGTGGCAGGGCTCAGGAGCTGACCGCGAGCCGCCCGATGCCACACTCTGCCCCAGAACGAGCCTCTGATGCTCTGCTGCCAGGCTTGACCGGCAGCCCAGGAAAGCCGGGTAGACCCTTTTTCAACCTCCTGCCGAGGACAGAGGAAAAAATCAAAAGCTACCACTCTTGCTAGTCATGCATGCACCAAAGAAGGAGCTTGTCAAGGCGGAGAAAGGAACAGAGCTACATGAGAAAAAAAAAAACTGTGGTAGCAAGATGGGATAGGATTGCTTGGCATCTACAGAGACATTTTAAGAGTCACCTGTTTTTTAAAGAGGATAAGCCACAAAGTATCAATCTGATATGGCCTTGGCACTTAAAGCACAAAATAGCCTCAAAAGGATGATGAGATGCCAGTTCTTGTAAAAATTAAAATCATTTGTTATAGGAAGAAGTTCTGGTTTCTACCTTCAGAAAGGAAAGTAACACGTTGCTTCTACACGTCTCTCAAGCTGACTACCATCCAAATGTCACCCTATTTGTCAAAATGAGGGAGGGGGCCAAAATTTTTCATCAATGTAATTAATGGCAAGTTCTTTCACACCCGTGCTTGGTCGCAGGCCAGAGGAAGCTGTTGCTGTTGCTCCACTTCCAACTGGACCCAGCAAAAACCAAACACGTCTTTTTGTCAGTTTGTGAAGATCAACCGTGTTGATGGAAAATAACTCCCTAAATTCACAGTCTCTAGAAACTGCTAGTGCACTTTTTAGAAGTTAGAGTAGTTGGAATAGCACATGGATAGAAGCTGTAGGCAAACAGCTCCCAGGCTATCTGACTGGTAGTTATGCACAAAGGTCCCTTTGACTCTGGGATGTGGAGAGAAGAGGGGCTCTTGCCAAAATAAGAAAAACTGAGAATGATTCAGGAAAACAGGATTGGTAACCAGAAGAAGGTGAGAAAGGAATACTGCTTCATTCCTGTGCTTTCAAACCAGGTACCATTCAGACCTTCCTCGTCCCTACAATCCTGAAGAGAAAACACAAAGCCTCTATTTTCAGAAAGCTCACAGAAAATAAAGGTTGAAGTTGACTTTATGAAGACCAGGTTATCAATTAGAAAACTCATCAGGAACCCATCTGTGACTAGACATTACCAGGCAAGTTTTATAATTCTGCAGTTTCATAAGTAGGAGAAACAGAACTAATCATACTTCTATTGTTTGCATTAAAAGAATAACATTTTTTAAAAGCCCTCATTTCTGTCATCTGACAACTTTTATAACTGAATGTAAACTCTTGAGAAACCTGTATGCGGGTCAGGAAGCAACAGTTAGAACTGGAAATGGAACAACAGACTGTTTCCAAATAGGAAAAGGAGTACATCAAGGCTGTATATTGTCACCCTGCTTATTTAACTTATATGAAGAGTACATCATGAGAAACGCTGGGCTGGAGGAAGCACAGGCTGGAATCAAGATTGCTGGGAGAAATATCAATAACCTCAGATATGCAGATGACACCACCTTTATAGGCAGAAAGTGAAGAAGAACTAAAGAGCCTTTTGATGAAAGTGAAAGAGGAGAGTGAAATAGCTGGCATAAAGCTCAACATTCAGAAAACTAAGATCATGGCATCTGGTCCCATCACTTCATGGCAAATAGATGGGGAAACAGTGGAAACAGTGGCTGACTTTATTTTTCTGGGCTCCAAAATCTCTGCAGACGGTGACTGCAGCCATGTAAATAAAAGATGCTCGCTCCTTGGAAGGAAAGTTATGACCAACCTAGACAGTATATTGAAAAGCAGAGACGTTACTTTGCCAACAAAGGTCCATCTAGTCAAGGCTATGGTTTTTCCAGTGGTCTTGTATGGATGTGAGAGTTGGACTATAAAGAAAGCTAAGTGCCGAAGAATTGATTCTTTTCAACTGTGGTGTTGGAGAAGACTCTTGAGAGTCCCTGGGACTGCAAGGAGATCCAACCAGTCCATCCTAAAGGAGATCAGTCTTAGGTGTTCATTGGACTGATGCTGAAGCTGAAACTCCAATACTTTGGCCACCTGATGTGAAGAGCTGACTCATTGGAAAAGATCCTGATGCTGGGAAAGATTGAGGGCAGGAGAAGGGGACGATAGAGGATGAGATGGCTGGATGGCATCTCCAACTCAATGGACATGAGTTTGGGTAAACTCCAGGAGTTTGTGATGGACAGGGAGGCCTGGCGTGCTGGGGTCGCAAAGAGTCAGATACGACTGAGCGACTGAACTGAACTGAAAGAGACTTTAAGGTCACCAAGTCTAACTTCACACACACACACACACACACACACACACACACACAAACCACAGAAATTTCACCAGCATCCTCAAGCCTTAAAAGCATAGGAAATGTGAGACAAGTTAAGACCAACATTTTCAAGGTGGCCTGGACCTAATAAGTAAAAACTAAGCCAAAAACAACCCTGAGGGTGATTCAGCTGCATGCAAAGTGCTTCCTGGGAGTTGGGACTCAGGAAGTGCCACACAGTGATGTATGTAATCAGGAATCTCACACTCAAGAGAGAGGAAACTGACAGCAATGTTTTAGAACAAGAGAGAAGCACCTAGTCTTCCTAAAACAGACTTTACATACCTGGGCTTACAACTCTTTAAAGCCCTTCATTGTATCCAACATAGGCATTCACTATTTTAGGTAAAAACAAACTCATCATTTGTATTTTCAATGTGTACTACCATCATTCATTCTTGAGGGTCTACCACTTCATGATGGTTTTCTAAATCAAAATAACTGCATAATTCCCACTGTCCCCCCAAGAATCCCCAGGAAAAGAAAACATCTCCCTTTTGAACCCCAGCTGCTTTAAAAACTTATTGATAGTCTGTGCAGCATAAAACTTAAGATAAGCATGACTGTCAACCACCTAAATTTTCTTAGGCCTAGTCTGAGGCTGCCCTTAAGGGTTCATATTAGAAGCCAGAAATCAAGAACAAGGAACTAATGAAATTACTTCTGAGCCTTGATCAAATTAATAAAGGCAATAGATTTAAAAGAAGCCAGAGGCTGCTTTGAACTGTCCAAAAAAAGTTAAACCCCAATTCCTGTAACACTCAACATCTATAGTGTTACTTCTTCAAGGTGAAGATTCAGACAGCAAGTTTTAGGGTTCTGAGATTTCATGGAGGGGTGGGGGTATCAGGGTCACTCAACATAAAATCAGCAACTGCAAAACCAGGTGAAAACAGCATGCTGAGATAACCAATAAAGACACTGATGAAAATTGGAGGAAAAACTTAGGTACAAAGTTGAAAGAAGCTATATTATCTTGTGCAACGGCTTCTTTTTACAGATGAGAAAACCAAGGCCCATGGAATACAAAAAAAAAAGAATAAAGAGAAATGTTATTTTCTCATCCACAAAGAAAAAAAAAGTTCAAAGCATTAGAAATAGGCAAGAAACACACTGTGTAGCTCTAGAACATAGCGGGTAATATTGCCCACGTTTCAGCTCGACCAAAGCTTTCCAGTAAACTGAACACACAAGCAGGCGGCCTAAGAGGTTTTGGGCGTCTATGAGGTCTAAGACGTCTATGAGCAGGCAGAGAAACAAGATGCGGTCCTAAAGCTCCAGGATTTACGGTTTTCCTGGAGACAATTTACAGCAACAGTGTACACAAACGTTGGGTGGGCATGTCACACTCCACAACTTAAACCGAGCAAGAACGCAGCCGGGAGCACCAGAGTGCGGCGCGCAGTGGGCATCTAGCAGGGACCCTCACCAGGGCCTAGCCCAGGCAATCTATACGAGGACTCCCTCCGTCAGCTTCTCAGAGGCCTCTGCCTAGCTCGGCTCTAAAGCCTTTTCCCTGGCCAGCAGGAACGGGGCCGCCGATGGCCACCCTTCCTTCCGCATTTGTTTCTAGGTTTCGCTCCAGCGTGGCCCTCCCTTTGTGGGGGGCTGGGGCGCGGAAGGTTGAAAGGGTGAAGGACAAAAAAGTAAACAGGTGCCAACCGCCCTAAGCAACCTGGGCCCTGGCACTTGGGGCGGGAAGTGAGGGGAACGCGAAGGTCTGGAGCCTGCAGGGGAGGAGAAAGGGACAGACGCAGAGTTGCTTTCCAAGAAATCCTAGAAGTCCAGCATCCTTTTCTCACCAGCCAGCAACAAGAGCCGGCGGAGCTGGGGGGCGGGCTTGGTGCTCTCCGAGGCCCCGGACGGACGTTCCACCGCGGCTTGGGAGCAGCAGCCGCCGGGCGGAGGAGAGTGCGACCAGCAGGGTGGACCGCCAAGGTGCACTCACCTCGGACAGGCCGCCCCGGTCCTCGGTGTCCTGCCCGCTCAGCACCTTCTTCAGCTTGTCCATGGCGGGACTGGTCCACCCGGCTGCCCCTCCAGCCGCCTGTTGCGCTGGCTAAGTCGCAGATTCTTCCGGGTGCTGCCCCAGCCGCCGCCAACCACAGCGCGCCCCGCCCAGGTACCTGCCCACCTGGCTCCTGCCCACGCAGGCGCCCAGCGAGGCCACCGCCCACAGCCCGCCGACGCCCCGCCCTCTTTCTCCCGGTGATGTTATGCAGGGAAGGAGGGGTGGGCAGGAAGAGCTGGATTTAAGGTCTGCCGAGCTAGGCTAGGTTGCGGTTCTGCGTCCAGCGCTGCATTCCAGGCTCCGAGCGGCAGCCCTCGCTTCCGGGGGCCCTCCATAGGTTCAGTTGACAAACGCGGAGTCCCTAGCACATGAAAGGCACTGCAGAAACGAGACTGACGCCTGGAACCCATCTTCCTGTGCCCCACACTCCCTCTGGTGTGGGTGCAAACTTATAAACAAATGCTGTGAGGAATCTGCATTCTTGTCCTAGTTACAGTGTAAACAGCTGTTTAAAAATCAATTGAGGCCAACTGGAGTAAATTTAATCTAATAAGCTTTATGGAAAAGTTAACAAAAACACTACTGTAATTCCAACTGGAAATGCACCCAGAAGACTGATTTTGGTAGAAAGGAGTAGAACTTGCTTGAGGGAGTGCCATCTATATTAATTAGATTGTTAAGTGTTTTTTGGTGTTGACTAAAAAATTAGTCACAACCTAAAAGTAGAGAGTTATTTTATTTCGTGGGAATGTTAAGGACTCTCTGAGCCTGGAAGACTGAGCCTGGAAAATAGTGTCTCAGTAGCCCTGAGAAAACTGTTTTGAGGAGGCAGGAAAGGGAGTCAGGCTATATACAAGTTTGTAACAAAGGGGGCAGGCAATCTGAACATCAAAGATTATTAAGTAGTAAGGAAAGCCAGATGTCAAGCTAAGGAAGTTAGTGTTCTTCTATGTATGGGAAGATGCAAGCCTCGGTGCTCACTGAATTCATTCCTTTTACATGTACCTCAGCTATCTGGCGAGCTTCCCAGGTGGCGCTAGTGGTAAAGAAATCGCCTACGGGTGCTGGAGACAAGAGATGCGGTTTGATCCCTGGGTTGGGAAGATCCCCTGGAGGAGGGCATGGCAACCCACTCCAGTATTCTTGCCTGGAGAATCCCATGGACAGAAGGGCCTGGCAGGCTACAGTCCATAGGGTCACAAAGTCAGACACAACTGAAGCCACTCAGCCGCAGCTGCCAGCTATATGGGACCAAATCCTGTTTCTAGATTGTTTACCTTCTGAATTCCTTGTTCACCATAAGAGGTGGCAGATGTGGCAGATGGCTTCTTCTTGCATTCCCCCACCCCCAGCTCCTCAGCAATCTGTGTGGGGGATAGGGGGAAGGGTGTGGGGGGTTGGTGGCATCTGCTGGATTGCAGGCATTGTGTTCCATTTTGGGAGACTTCATTCACATTTGGAGGCCTGAAATCACTTGATGGCTGTGACATTTCTTGCTCACCATATGGCAGAAAATATTTCATTTCACCTTGATTTGTTTTACTGAAACCAGACTCCAGTGCTGATGATTCTATGTTGGAGAATCCATGTTACCCTCAGATGGTGCCATAGACAGGACACAGTCTCATGTCTCAAACTGCTTGCTGGTAAATGTCTGGAAAACTAATTTCAAGTTTAAAAAGGCTTAGAAAAAAGAAATCCACAGGGAGAGTACCCACTAGAGCACCCACTAGAGAATCTCCCTATACCCTCTTTCCCCACCATGAACACACACACACAGGAGAACATTCATGAAAGAGCAGTAATGCCGTGTCTGAATGGAGAGAATTTAGGTGTTACCGAGAGCTTGGACCTTTAGAAAGTATTGTAAATCAGCCAAGCAAGGGGATTTTTGCACAGGACCCTATGCAGTCAGTCAAATGCCTGTAGTTATACCTTTATGTGGTTTCCTCTTTATGGTTAGGCTATGCTTTATAATTTTAGTTCACACCTGAGATCTTGAATAACAAATGCTATTGCTCTTGCCTGGATGCTCTTTACCCTCTTGTTTCACTCAAGTAAATTCCTACACGTCTTTCAAGACTCTTCAAATATAAGGACAGAGTGAAAAGTCCATCCATAGTGGAATTAGGAAGATAGGAGTGTTAAACATCTTACCATCACTTACTAGCTGTGTAACATTGAGCAATTTACCTAACCTTTCTGGTCCTCAATTTTCTCATGCATAAAACGGACACAAATGACTACCTCTGCAAATTACTGTGGGCAGTAAGCATGACAGTATGTGCAGAAAGTCTGGAACATGGCAGGCATTCAGTTAACAACTAATGGAAGTTAGTATTACCCTGCCTCATCCTCTGAAGCCTTCTCTAGGCCATACTGACGCAGCAGTTGCTCTTTCCTCTGTGTGTCCGGAGCCCCTTAAGCACACCTATAAATACTTACCTCACAGTATTACCTTTGTTACACGTCTGTCTCCTCTACATTGTGAGACCCTCACATTGTGAGACCTTTCATTTCTTTATTCTCTGAACCCAGAAAACACCCACAGAACAGGTGCTCAGTAAATTCACGTTGAGTGAGTGAACGAATGAGAAACCTTGCCTCTGTCTTTTGCAGTTCAGTGAATTTAGGTTCAGTGAATTTAACAGCCAGATTGGTAGATATGGTGACACTTAAATGGCTATGCTATGTAACTCAGCAGAGAAAGCCTATTTTTGTTAGCAAAGTGAGACCCACTGGTCTGCCTTCCACCTCCACCCCCACTCTGCATTCATCAGAGTCAGTGAGATTTTGATAAGAAAGACCATGCTTGTAATCTCACCTCATGCCTAAGATTAGTATTTCTTTTTCGGCTGAGTAGGGATAGACTCTGCTCTTGACCCAGGCTGGCAAGGGAGCCTGAAAACCACAAACACATGCACACATGCATTAAAGAACACAGGACACTCTGGTTATTTGGGATCTCACATGCAACACTGTGACACCCCGTTCTCGTGGTTAACATTGCTCAGGTCCCAGGGAGCTGTTTATCCATGGCCAGTATCCCTGAAACGAAAGGCAACCACATCTGAATGCTGTGAAACGTCACTACCTGTGCAGACAGAGACTGCTTCACCAGTGAATACAAACAATGGACGAGCTTAGGTAATAGAAGAAAGGTAAGTCCACTTGTCAGATCCCTCCACTAAGATTCCTTGAATGCAATAGATTCTTGTATAAGAACACACCATCTCCCAGCACTACTAAATAACCATTTTCTTGTTTTTCTGCAGGCTCTAATTTAAGATCCCAGAGGTACCCATAAATTAATTCAGTATTTGCAGCACTTCACATGGAAGCTGGCAAGTATTGTGCAAAATTAAACAATTCATATTACTTTTTAATATGAACACGCATAAAGTACATGAAACATGACACTCACTTGATATTGAACACTAGAATCATAACTTTATTTAATAAGATTTCATTACATTTTCAAAATGTCAAGTAAAAAGTTTCAACTTTATTTAAGTACTTGATATTCAATGCTTAAGGTTTATTAAGTATAAATTATATTTCTTCCCTTTAACTTTTGACTTTGAACATTTTAGAAAAATTACTCTTGAAAACATAAAAAAGTGACAATTTTATTTGAAAATTGAATTTATGTTGTTATGATAATATATTCCAATGGCTTTTAAAATAGAATTTAAATATATGGACTTCCATTTGTACAATTTCTCAGGTCCTGAAAATCTTAGAGGAACACTTACTTGCAAGTGGTCCACTCAAAGGACTTTTGACTTGTCTGAGGGGAAATGCTAGATGGATTCAGATATAAAAGTACAAACACTTTCTGTTTTGGTTTTTTTTTTTTTTAGTTTTTTTATTTTATAATTGATCTACAATGTTGTATTACTTTCACATATACAGCAAAGTGGTTCAGTTATATAATATTATTTTTCAAATTATTTTCCTATACAGGTTATGACAGAATATTGAGTAGAGTTCCCTGTGCTGAGAGAGTTAAAGCTTAGGGCCCTTTAAGGAGGAGGTGAACATTCTGGCTCAGGCTTTCCTTAAGACTTGTGCAACAATGTACCCAGTCCGAGAATCGGCCTTTTTTATATCCAGAACTAAGGAACTAATGATCACACGCACAAGGCCTTGCTCATGGAAATGCTTTTCTTAGTTCAGTTCAGTTCAGTGGCTCAGTCGTGTCTGACTCTTTGCGACCCCATGGACTGCAGCACACCAGGCCTCCCTGTCCATCACCAACTCCCAGAGTCCACCCAAACCCACGTCTATCAAGTTGGTGATGCCATCCAACCATCTCATCCTCTGCCGTCCCCTTCTCCTCCTGCCCTCAATCTTTCCCAACATCAGGGTCTTTTCCAATGAGTCAGCTCTTTGCATCAGGTGGCCAAAGTATAGGAGTTTCAGCTTCAGCATCAGTCCATCCAATGAACACCCAGGACTGATCTCCTTTAGGATGGACTGTTGGATCTCCTTGCAGTCCAAGGGACTCTCAAGAGTCTTCTCCAACACCACAGTTCAAAAGCATCAATTTTTTGGTGCTCAGCTTTCTTTATAGTCCAACTCTCACATCCATACATGACCACTGGAAAAACCATAGCCTTGACTAGATGGACCTTTGTTGGCAAAGTAATGTCTCTGCTTTTTAATATGCTATCTAGGTTGGTCATAACTTTCCTTCCAAGGAGTAAGCGTCTTTTTAATTTCATGGCTGCAGTCACCATCTGCAGTGATTTTGGGAGCCCAGAAAAATGTCAGCCACTGTTTCCACTGTTTCCCATCTATTTCCCATGAAGTGATGGGACCAGATGCCATGATCTTAGTTTTCTGAATGTTGAGCTTTAAGCCAACTTTTTCACTCTCCTCTTTCACTTTCATCAGAGGCTCTTTAGTTCTTCTTCACTTTCTGCCATAAGGGTAGTGTCATCTGCATATCTGAGGTTATTGATATTTCTCCCAGCAATCTTGATTCCAGCTTGTGCTTCTTCCAGCCCAGAGTTTCTCATGATGTACTCTGCATATAAGTTAAATAAGCAGGGTGACACTGGGGAGACAGTGGAAACAGTGTCAGACTTCTTCTGGGCTCCAAAATCACTGCAGATGGTGATTGCAGCCATGAAATTAAAAGACGCCTACTCCTTGGAAGGAAAGTTACGACCAACCTAGAGAGCATATTAAAAAGCAGAGACGTTACTTTGCCAACAAAGGTCCATCTAATCAAGGCTATGGTTTTTCCAGTGGTCATGTATGGATGTGAGAGTTGGACTTACTCCTTGGACTGAGCACCAAAAAATTGATGCTTTTGAACTATGGTGTTGAAGAAGACTCTTGTGAGCCCCTTGGACTGCAAGGAGATCCAACCAGTCCACCCTAAGATAGATCAGTCCTGGGTGTTCATTGGAAGGACTGATGCTGAAGCTGAAGCTCCAATACTTTGGCCCCCTCATGTGAAGAGCTGACTCATTGGAAAAGACCCTGATGCTGGGAGGGATTGGGAGCCGGAGGAGAAGGGGACAACAGAGGATGAAACGGCTGGATGGCATCACAGACTCAATGGGCATGAGTTTGAGTGGACTCCAGGAGTTAGCGATGGACAGCGAGGCCTGGCATGCTGCAGTTCATGGGGTCACAAAGAGTTGAACATGACTGAGCGACTAAACTAACTAACTAATATACAGCCTTGACATACTCCTTTTCCTATTTGGAACCAGTCTGTGTTTCCACGTCCAGTTCTAACTGTTGCTTCCTGACCTGCATACAGGTTTCTCAAGAAGCAGGTCAGGTGGTCTGGTATCCCCATCTCCTTCAGAATTTTCCACAGTTTATTGTGATCCACACAGTCAAAGGCTTTGGCATAGTCAATATAGCAGAAATATATGTTTTTCTGAAATTCTCTTGTTTTTTTGATGATCCAGCAGATGTTAGCAATTCAATCTCTGGTTCCTGTGCCTTTCCTAAAACCAGCTTGAACATCTGGAAGTTCATGGTTCACGTATTGCTGAAGCCTGGCTTGGAGAATTTTAAGCATTACTTTTCTTAGACTCTATGTTAATGATTATAACTGTAACAAATCTTGCCTGGGAACCTGTTTCTCAAGACTTGTACCCCTGATTACATAGCAACAGTTTATCTTTCCCAGAACCCTTCCTCCCTGGCTAATCTTGTGCCGAAGTTATCTCAGAATGTATGCTTTGGGTAATGATCTGGTGAAAGTCTTATACCTTGAGGTATTCTTTTTACCTATGCTCAGCAACCAGCTGAGAAGTAAATAAGGCCCCGCTTAAAATAGTGAGGTGGGTTCTCTGCTACCCACTTCTGATTTCTATGTCAGAAGCTTTTTCTGTCACTTTCACTTTAAAGAAAAATCTACACAAAACTCTGAGTGACTGAGACTGTCTTTGGCCCCAGAGTTAAAGCTTCTCCTTTGGAGACCACGAATCTGGTGGCACTGTTCACCATTCACCACTAAGCCATCTTGAGGGCTCATCCAGGATCTTCAAGGCAAGGTAAGAATACTCCGAGCTGGAACTCTTTTGCTCTTTTACTGTAAAGTCTCTACTTTGCTAACTCAAAAGCATATGGACAGAAGTTATTTTGCCCAATCAGCTTTTCCTGGTCTCTCTGACCATTTTGTAACTGTTTGGGGAATTGAAGCTACTAACCTAGTGTGCCAATCACTTCAGTACTCTTGCCTTGAGAACCATATGAGCAGCATGAAAAGGCAAAATGATAGGACCCTGAAAGATTAACTCCCCAGATCAGTAGGTGCCCAATATGCTACTGAAGAAGAGTGGAGAAATAACTCCAGAAACAATGAAGAGACAGAACTAAAGAAAAACAACACCCAACTGGGGATGTGACTGGTGATGGAAGTAAATTCTGATGGTGTAAAGAGCAATATTGCATAGGAACCTGGAGTGTTAGACCCGTGAATCAAGCTAAATCGGAAGTGGTCAAACAAGAGATAGCAAAAGTGAACATCAATATGTTATGAATCAGTGAACTAAAATGAACCAGTATGGACAAATTTAACTCAGATGACTGTTATATCTAAATACTGTGGGGAAGAATCCCTTAGAAGAAATGGATGGCTTAGTAAACCCATCTGAATGCAGAGTTCCAAAGAATAGCAAATAGAGATAAGAAAGCCTTCCTCAAAACCAGATCTGAAAGAGACACATGCACCCCAATGTTCATCGCAGCACTGTTTATAATAGCCAGGACATGGAAGCAACCTAGATGCCCATCAGCAGATGAATGGATAAGGAAGCTGTGGTACATATACACCATGGAATATTACTCAGCCATTAAAAAAGAATTCATTTGAACCAGTCCTAATGAGATGGATGAAACTGGAGCCCATTATACAGAGTGAAGTAAGCCAGAAAGATAAAGAACATTACAGCATACTAACACATATATATGGAATTTAGAAAGATGGTAACGATAACCCTATATGCAAAACGGAAAAAGAGACACAGAAATACAGAACAGACTTTTGAAATCTGTGGGAGAATGTGAGGGTGGGATATTTCAAAAGAACAGCATGTATACTATCTATGGTGAAACAGATCACCAGCCCAGGTGGGATGCATGAGACAAGTGCTCGGGCCTGGTGCACTGGGAAGACCCAGAGGAATCGGGTGGAGAGGGAGGTGGGAGGGGGGATCGGGATGGGGAATAAGTGTAAATCTATGGCTGATTCATATCAATGTATGACAAAACCCACTGAAATGTTGTGAAGTAATTAGCCTCCAACTAATGAAAAAAAAAAAAAAAAGCCTTCCTCAGATCAATGCAAACAAATACAGGAAAACAATAGAATGGGAATGGCTAGAGATCTCTTCAAGAAAATTAGAGATACCAAGGGAACATTTCATGCAAAGATGGGCACAGTAAAGGACAGAAATAGTATGGACCTAACAGAAGCAGAAGATATTAAGAAGAGGTGGCAAGAATACACAGAAGAACTAAACAAAAAATATCTTCATGATGCAGATAACCACAACAGTGTGATCACTCACCGAGAGCCAGACATTCTGGCCTCAGAAACATCATTATGAACAAAGCTAGTGGAGGTGATGGAGTTCCAGCTGAGTTATTTCAAATCCTAAAAGATGGTGCTGTGAAAGTGCTGCACTCAATATGTCAGCAAATTTGGAAAACTCAGCAGTGTCCACAGGACTGGAAAAGGTCAGTTTTCATTCCAATCCCAAAGAAAGGAAATGCCAAAGAATGCTGAAGCTACCTCACAATTGCAGTCATCTCACATGCTAGCAAAGTAATGCTCAATGTTCTCAAAGCAAGGCTTTAATAGCATATGAAGGGCAGAGAAATTACTTTATGAACAAAGGTCCATCTAATCAAGTCTATGGTTTTTCCAGTAGTCATGTATGGATGTGAGAGTTGGACCATAAAGAAAGCTGATGCTTTTGAACCATAGTGTTGGTGAAGGCTCTTGAGAGTCCCTTGGACTGGAGGAGGTTAAACCACTTAGTCCTAAAGGACATCAATCCTGAATGTTCATTGGAATGACTGATGGTGAAGCTGAAGCTCCAATACTATGGCCCCCTGATGCGAAAAACTGACTCATTTGAGAAGACCTTGATGCTGAGAATGATTGAAGGCAGGAGGAGAAGGGGATGACAGAGGATGAGATGGTTGGATGGCAGCACTGACTCGATGGACATGAGTTTGAGCAAGCTCCAGGTGTTGGTGATGGAGGGGGAAGCCTGGCATGCTGCAGTCCATTGGGTGGCAAGGAGTTGGACATGACTGAGCAACTCAGCTGAACTGAACAGACTTTTCCTTGACTCATGGACCTAACATTTCAGGTTTCTGTGCAATATTGTTCTTTACAGCGTCAGATTTTACATTCTCCACCTGAAACATCCACAGCTGGGTTCCATTTCCACCTTGACTCAGCCTCTTCATTCTTTCTGTAGCTATTTCTCCACTTGTGCCCATAGCATATTGGACACCTACCAACCTGGGGTTGCGGGGAGGCGTTCATCTTCCAATTTCATATCATTTTGCCTTTTCAAACTCCTTGTGGGGTTCTCAAGACAAGAATACTGAAGTGGCTTGCCATCCCCTTCTCCTGTGGACCACGTTTTGTCAGAACTCTCCACCATGACCCATCTAACTTCGGTAAACCTGCACAGCCTGGCTCACAGTTTTATTAAGTTTCACAAGGCTGTTACCCATGTGATCATTTAGGTTTGTTGTCTTTTGTTTCATTCTGAAGGCCATGGGATTGTAGTTATTTGATCTTCTGTCTGCTCTCTAATGAATGAGAATAAGAAGTTTGTGCAACTTCCTGATGCGAGGGACTCTCTGTGGGGAAAACTGGGTCTTCCTCTGTTGGGCAGAGCCATCCTCAGTAAATCTTTATACAAATTTTCTGCTCGCAGGTGTGGCTGTGATCCCTCACTGCAGTTTGGCCCAAGGCAACCCAGTCCTGGGATCTGCAGTCGCTATGGTAGAGCCATAGGTTATGGTAAGGCCAATGGCAACCTCTTTGAAGAGGACCTATGCCAACATGCTGGGCCTCCCAGGACTGCTGCTGCCATTGCCCCTGACCCTGTGGCAGGCCCACACCTCTGCAAGGGACTCCCAAACATTCACAGGCAAGTCTGGCTCAGTCTCTTGTGCACTCACTGTTCCTTTCCCCTGGGTTCTGATGTTCACAGGGTTTTGTTTGGGCCGTCCAAGAGTCTCTGTTTCCCTCAGTCTTGTGGAAGTTCCATAATCAACCTCCACTGAGCTTCAAACCTGGGGATTCCCAGTCTCTCGGCTGGATCCCAGGTTGAGAAGTCTGATGTGGGGTCTAGGACCTTCCCAACAGTGTGAGAACTTCTATGGTGTAATTGTTCTCCAGTTTGTGGTTTGCCCACCCGATGGCTCTATGGTAGGGCTAATGGCAAACTCCTCCAAGAGGTCAGTCTCTTCCCTCAAAAATCCTTCTACCCTCTCCAAGGCAGCCTCCCTGTTCCCCATTGATTAACCTCATGGGCTTCAATCCTTTCACATTTATTGAGCACCTATTACATACATAGACAACTTATTAAAAAGCAGAGATATCACTTTGCCAACAAAGGTTCAATAGTCAAAGCTATGGTTTTTCTAGTAGTCATGTACCTATGTGAGAGTTGGACCATAAAGAAGGCTACCGCTGGGAAGAGATGCTTTCACACTGTGGTGCTGGAGAAGACTCTTGTGAGTCCCTTGGACAGCAAGGAGCTCAAACCAGTCAGTCCTAAAGGAAATCAACCCTGAATATTCACTGGAAGGACTGATGCTGAAGCTGGAGCTCCAACACTTTGGCCACCTGATGCAAAGAGCCCACTCACTGGAAGAGATCCTGATGCTGGCAGAAATTAAGGGCAGGAGGAAAAGAGGCCAACAGAGGATGAGATGGTTGGATGGCATCACTGACTCAATGGATATGAGTTTGAGCAAACTCATGGAGATAGTGAAGAACAGGGAAGCCTGGTGTGCTGCAGTCCATGGGATTGCAGAGTTGGACACAACTGAATGAATGAACAACAGGACTATATACCACACACAAAATCAGGTACTTGACATACAAATACAAAATTAAAGAAACATTATCCCTGCATTCAGAGAACTTTAGAGACCAACCTCCTCTCCTGCTGGAAAGAGGAAGGAAGCACTTTGAATTAATTGCAGGACCCATAAGAAAGAGGAGGGAGGTAGAATATTACAATCTGTACAATAGCCCTATATTACTAGCTCTCCCACAATGCAAGCAATAGTCATGTAATGCTTGAGGAATACTGTTTTAAAACACAAGATATCTTAAAATATCTTAAAAGTAACTTCCTCCCCCACCTTGTTTTCATGGTTGCTAACTCATTTTTTAATTCATCTGTTATTCATTTTAAAAACATTTATAGAGTACTATGTGACAATTAAGAAATATACAGTTCCTCATCTCATAGAGGATGAAGTTACACGTGATGAGGTTTTGACCATTTTAACAAGGAAATGAAAAAAGTCTTTAACAACAGACAGTACCCACATGATATATGTATGCACTTACAAGATATTTACTATGCAATATATGACAAAATGTCATGTATATGTGGTGGTATAATATCCATACTTTCTGGGGAGAATTGTTGCTTTCTCTATAATTACTTATAATTTTCTGAAATGACAGTGATAGAAAAGGTAGGTATTTTAAAAATATTCTTAGCAAACATTTGTGGCCATCCACAACTCTACTCATATGCCTTTGACCTGAGTTGTATGTTTGTTGTTCCTTAGTCACTAAGTCATGTCCAATTCTTTTGTGACCCCACAAGGACTGTAACCATCAAGGATACTCTGTTCTTGATTTCCCAGGCAATAATAGTTGAGTGGGTTGCCATTTCCTTTTCTAGGGGATCTTCCTGACCTAGGAATTGAACCTGAGTCTCCTGCATTGCAGGTGGATTCTTTACCACTGAGCCACCTGGGAAGCTTATATGAATTATATACATTATATTATAGTAAAGTGGTCATGTGATTAGCTGTCACACTGTGAAAACCATGAAAACTTATGAAATCTATGAGTCTGAGAACCACTGGTCTCATGAATCACATTTATAACCAGTTCTTCTCTACCTTTATTTACTTTTCTCAACCATAAAATGAATGTTTCAACAGGCTGGGTTTTCTGTTTTCTCTCTTTACACATTCATCTTTGGAAAGTTTATTTCTTTCAGGATTTCAACAACACATTTCTACAGTACTTTACAATTTATAAAGTTCTTTGTGTAAAGTAGTCCTTAGTGTCACAAGGATATGGTTTTAATACTAGATTCCTCCATTTATTAGTTTTGTGATCATGTATTACCAAACTCAGTCTTGACTGTTTGCCACTCAAAAGTCAATATTCAAGAGACAAGTGTTGGTTGGAAAGATTACTTTATTCAGGAGGCTGGCCACCTGGGGAGAAGGTGGACTTGAAAGGGTAACAGGAAGGAAGGCCAGGGGTCTCCAAACAGAGGAAATAAGCTACAAGTGTTAGACATTTTTTTTTAATCTCTCTCTCAAGCAGCAGGAGGAAAAAAAACTACTAGTATTAAATTCTTTCCCATTCTCTATGAAAATTTCAAAAAAGGTTTCTCTTAAAATTCCGTTTGCCACGATGACACCTAGCTCCACTTGAACTTAACTTTTCTCAAACCTTGAGCTAACCAATGTGTTTTTCTTATGGAAATGTTTTTCTTAAGCTATGTTAATGAACCATGTATATACCCTAGACTCTTTCTCCAAGTCGGTTCCACTTAAGACTCAGAACCAATAATTCAGTTCAGTCACTCAGTCGTGTCCGACTCTTTGCGACCCTATGAACTGCAGCACACCAGGCCTCCCTGTCCATCATCAACTCCCTAAGTTTACCCAAACTCAAGTCCATTGAGTTGGTGATGCCATCCAGCCATCTCATCCACTGTCGTCCCCTTCTCCTCCCACCTTCAATCTTTCCCAGCCTCGGGGTCTTTTCAAATGAGTCAGTTCTCTGCATCAGGTGGCCAAAGTATTGGAGTTTCAGCTTCAACATCAGTCCTTCCAATGAATATTCAGGACTGATTTCCTTTAGGATGGACTGGTTGGATCTCCTTGCCACCCAAGGGACTCTCAAGAGTCTTCTCCAACACCACAGTTCAAAAGCATCAATTTTTTGGTGCTCAGCTTTCTTTATAGTCCAGCTCTCATAACCATATACGACTACTGGAAAAACCATAACCTTGAATAGACAGACCTTTGTTGGCAAAGTAATGTGTCTCTGCTTTTTAATATGCTATCTAGGTTGGTCATAACTTTTCTTCCAAGGAGTGTCTTTTATTTCATGGCTGCAGTCACCATCTGCAGTGATTCTGGAGCCCAAGAAAATAAAGCCTGTCACTGCTTCCACTGTTTCCCCATCTATTTGCCATGAAGTGATGGGACCAGATGCCATGATCTTAGTTTTCTGACTGTTGAGATTTAAGCCAATTTTTTCACTCTCCTCCTTCACTTTCATCAAGAGGCTCTTTAGTTCTTCTTCACTTTCTGCCAAAAGGGCGGTGTCATCTGCATTTCTGAGGTTATTGATATTTCTCCCAGCAATCTTTGATTCCAGCTTGTGCTTTATCCAGCCCAGCATTTCTCATGATGTACTCTGCATATAAGTTAAATAAACAGGGTGACAATATACAGCCTTGACGTACTCCTTTCCTGATTTGGAACCAATCTGTTGTTCCATGTCCAATTCTAACTGTTGCTTCCTGACCCTCATACATGTTTCTCAGAAGGCAGGTGAGGTGGTCTGGTATTCCCATTGCTTTAATAAGTTTCCATAGTTTATGGTGATCCACACAGTCAAAGGCTTTAGCATAGTCAATGAAGCAGAAGTAGATGTTTTTCTGGAATGCTCTTGCTTTTTTGATGATCCAATGGATGTTGGCAATTTGATCTCTGGTCCCCCTGCCTTTTCTAAATCCAGCTTGAACATCTGGAAGTTCACAATTCATGTACTGTTGAAGTCTAGCTTGGAGAATTAGGAGCATTACTCTGCTAGCATGTGAGATGAGTACAATTGTGTGGTAGTTTCAACATTCTTTGGCATTGCCTTTCTTTGGGATTGGAATGAAAACTGACCTTTTCCAGTCCTGTGGCCACTGCTGAGTTTTCCCAATTTGCTGGCATATTGAGTGCAGCACTTTCACAGCATCATCTTTTCAGATTTGAAATAGCTCAACTGGAATTCCATCACCTCCACTAGCTTTGTTTGTAGTGATGCTTCCTAAGGCCCACTTGACTTCACACTCCAGGATGTCTGGCTTTGGGTGAGTGATCACACCATCGTAGTTATCTGGGTCATGAAGATCTTTTTTGTATAGTTCTTCTGTGTATTCTTACCACCTCTTCTTAATATCTTCTACTTCTGTTAGGTCCACACCATTTCTATCCTTTTATGTGCACATTTTTGCATGAAATTTCCATTGGTATCTGTAATTTTCTTGAAAAGATCTCTAGTCTTTCCCAGACTATTGTTTTCCTCTACTTATTTGCATTGATATCTTAGGAAGGCTTTCTTACTCTCCTTGCTGTTTTTTGGAACTCTGCATTCAGATGGATATATCTTTCATTTCCTCCTTTGCCTTTCACTACTTGTCTTCTTTGCTTTGCTATTTTTAAGGCCTCCTCTGACAACCATTTTGCCTTTTTGCATCTCTTCTTCTTGGGGATTGTTTTGATCACTGCCTCCTGTACAGTGTTATGAACCTCTGTCCATAGTTCTTCAGGCACTCTATCTATCATATCTAATCCCTAGATTCTATTTGTTACTTCCACTGTATAATTGTAAGGGATTTGATTTAGGTTGTAACTGAATGGCATGGTGGCTTTCCTTATTTTCTTCAGTTTAAGTCTGAATGTGGCAACAAGGAGTTTATGATCTGAGCCACAGTCAGCTCCAGGTCTTGTTTTTACTGACTGTATAGAGCTTCTCCACCTTTGGCTGCAAAGAATATAATCACTCTGATTTCAGTATTGACCATGTGGTGATGTCCATGTGTAGAGTCATCTCTTGTGTTGTTGAAAGAAGGTGTTTGCTATGACAGGTGCATTCTCTTGGCAAAACTCTGTTAGCCTTTGCCCTGCTTCATTTTCCTCTGAGGCCAAATTTGCCTGTTATTCCAGGTATCTCTTAACTTCCTACTTTTGTAATCCTATCCCCTATGATGAAACGGACATCTTTTTTTGGTGTTAGTTCTAGAAGGTCTTGAAGTTAGTATAGAACTGTTCAACTTCATTCTTTAGCATTAGTGGTGGTGGCATAGACTTGGGTTACTGTGATAGTGAATAGTTTGCCTTGGAAATGAACAGAGATCATTCTGTCATTTTTGAGATTGCACCAAAGTACTGCATTATGGACTCTTTTGTTGACTATGAGGGCTACTCCATTTCTTCTAAGGGATTCTTGCCCACAGCATTTGATGTAATGGTCATCTGAATTAAATTTGCCCATTCCGGTCCATTTTAGCTCACTGATTCCTAAAATGTCGATGTTCACTCTTGCCATCTCCTGTTTGCCCACTTCCAGTTTACCTTGATTCATGGACCTAACATTCCAGGTTCCTATGTAATATTGTTCTTTATAGAATTGAAATTTACTTCCACCACCAGACACATCCAGAACTGGGCATTGTTTTTGCCTTGACTCAGCCTCTTCACTTCTTCTGGAGTTATTTCTCTACTCTTCTCCAGTAGCATATTGGGCACCTACCAACCTGGGGAGTTCATCTTTCAGTGTCATATCTTTTCCCTTTTCATACTGTTCGTGGGGTTCTCAAGGCAAGAATGCTGAAGTGGTTTGCCATTCCTGTCTCCAGTCAACCACTTTTTGTCAGAACTCTCCACCAAGACACTTCCATCTTGGGTGGCCCTACATGGCATGGCGGATAGTTTCATTGAGTTAGACAATGAGTCATGTGATCATTTTGATTAGTTTTCTGTGATTGTGATTTTCATTCTGTCTGCCCTCTGATGGATGAGGATATGAGGCTTGTGGAAGCTTTCTGATGGGAAGGATTGGCTTTGAGGAAAAATGGGTCTTGCTCTGGTGGGGGCGGGGGGTTCAGTTCAGTTCAGTTCAGTCGTGTCCGACTCTTTGCGACCCTATGGACTACATCACACCAGGCCTCCCTGTCCATCATCAACTCCCTGAGTCTACTCAAATCAAGTCCATTGAGTCGGTGATGCCATCCAGCCATCTCATCCTTTGTTGTCTCCTTCTCCTCCCGCCTTCAATCTTTCCCAGCACCAGGGTCTTTGCAAATGAGTCAGTTCTCTGCATCAGGTGGCCGAAGTATTGGAGTTTCAGCTTCAACATCAGTCCTTCCAGTGAACACCCAGGACTGATCTCCTTTAGGATGGACTGGTTGGATTTCCTTGCCACCCAAGGGACTCTCAAGAGTCTTCTCCAACACCACAGTTTAAAAGCATCAATTCTTCAGTGCTCAGCTTTCTTTATAGTCCAGCTCTCACATCCATACATGACTACTGGAAAAACCATAGCCTTGACTAGACGGACATTTGTTGGCAAAGTAATGTGTCTCTGCTTTTTAATATATCTAGGTTGGTCATAACTTTTCTTCCAAAGAGTAAGTGTCTTTTACTTTCATGGCTGCAGTCACCATCTGCAGTGATTCTGGTTCCCAAGAAAATAAAGCCTGTCACTGCTTCCACTGTTTCCCCATCTATTTGCCATGAAGTGATGGTACCAAATGTCATGATCTTAGTTTTCTGAATGTTGAGCTTTAAGCCAACTTTTTCACTCTCCTCTTTCACTTTCATCAAGAGGCTCTTTAGTTCTTCTTTACTTTCTGCCATAAGGATAGTGTCCCAGTGTAAGAACCCCATGAACAGTGTGTAAAGGTGGGAGGGGGGGGCATGCTCAGTAAATCTTTAATCCAATTTTCTACTAATGGGTGGGGCTGTATTCCATCCCTGTACACCATACACTAAAGTAAACTCAAAATGGATTAAAGACCTAAATGTAAGAACAGAGTCTATAAAACTTTTAGAGGAAAATTTATAGAACAGGCTCTGACATAAATCCCAGGAATAACCTTGATGACCCACTTCCTAAAATAATGGGGGGAAAAAACCAAAAATAAACAAATGGGATCTAATTAAACTTAAAAGATTCAGCAAAGAAAACCATAAACAAGATGAAAAGACAACCCTCAAAATAGAAGACAATAATTGCAAATGAAGCAACTGACAAAGGATTAACCTCCAAAATACACAAACAGCTTATATAGCTCAAACAGAAAAACAAACAACCCAATCAAATAATGGGCAAAAGACCTAAACAGACATTTCTCCAAAGAAGACTTACAGATGGCTAATAAACAGATGAAAATATGCTCAACATGGCTCATTCTTAGAGAAATGCAAATCAAAACAACAAAGAGGTTTCACCTCAGACCGGTCAGAATGGTCATCACCGAAAAAAAACGTAGAAACAATAAATACTGGGGAGGATGTGGAAAAAAGAGAAACCTCTTGCACTGTTGGTGGGAATGCAAGTTTGTATAGCCACTGTGGAAAATAGTATGGAGATTTCTTTTTAAACCTAGGAATAAAACTACCATATGATCTAGCAATCCTACTACTGGGCATATACCCGAGAAAACCATAATTGAAAAAGAGACATGTATCTCAATGTTCATTGCAGCACTATTTACAATAACCAGGCCATGAAAACAACCTAGATGTCCATTAACAGATGAATGGATAAAGAAATTGTGATGTGTGTGTGTGTGTGTGTGTGTATGAATATTGAAAGTGAAAGTGAAGTCACTCAGTCATGTCCGACTGTTTGTGACCCCACGGACTGTAGCCTCCTCTGCCCATGGGATTTTCCAGGAGAGAATACTGGAGTGGAATAGTACACATCCATAAAAAAAGAATGCATTTGAATCACTTCTAATGAGATAGATGAATCTAGAGTCTATTATACAGAATGAAGTAAGTCAGAAAGAGGAGAACAAATGTCATATGTTAATGCATTTATATGGAATCTTGAAAGATGGTACTGATGAGCCCACTTGCAGGGCAGCAGTGGAGATGCAAACATAGAGAGCAGACTTGTGGACACAGTGGGGGTAGGAGAGGGTGGGACCAATTGAGAAAGTAGCATCAAAGTGTATACTTTACCACATGTAAAATAGATAGCCAGTGGGAATATCCAGTATGACACAGAACTCAAACCCAATTCTCCATGACAACCTAGAGGAGTGGGATGGGATGGGAGGTGCAAGGGATGCTCAGGAGGAAGGGCACATATGTATACTTAGGGCTGATTATGTTGATGTTTGGTAGAAACCAATAACAATTGTAAAGCAATTATCCTCCAATTAAAAATAAATAAATTTTTAAAAAAATAAACTTAAAAGACTCTCACTACTTGGAAGAAAAGCTATGACCAACCTAGGCAGTGTATTAAAAAGCAGACACATTTCTTTGTCAACAAAGGTCCGTCTAGTTGAGGCTATGGTTTTTCCAGTGGTCAGGTATGGATGTGAGAGCTGGACTATAAAGAAGCTGAGCACCAAAGAATTGATGCTTTTGAACTGTGGTGTTGGAAAAGACTCTTGAGAGTCCCTTGGACAGCAAGGAGATCCAACCAGTCTGTCCTAAAGGAAATCAGTCCTGAAAATTCATTGGAAGGACTGATGCTGAAGCTGAAACTCCCAATACTTTGGCCACCTGATGCAAAGAGCTGACTCATTTGCAAAGACCCTGGTGCTGGGAAAGATGGAAGGTGGGAGGAGAAGGAGATGACAGAGAATGAGATGGCTGGATGGCATCAGTGACTCAATGGACATAAGTTTGCATAAACTCTGGGAGTTGTCATGGGCAGGGAGGCCTGGCATGGGGTTGCAAACAGTTGGACACAACTGACCGGCTGAACTGAACTGAAAAATAGAAAGCATTGTGCAGGAAGCGGTGATAAAATCATCCCCAAGAAGAAGAAATGCAAAAAGGCGAAATGGTTGTCTGAGGAGGCCTTACAGATAGCTGAGAAAAGAAGACAAGTGAAAGACAGAGGAGAAAAGGGTTAGAAAAGGGAGAAAATGATAGATTATTTATCTGAATGAAGAGTTCCAAAGAGTATCAAGGAGAGATCAGGAAGCTTTCCTAAGCTATCAATGCAAAGAAATAGAGGAAAGCAATAGGTTGGGAAAGATTAGAGATCTCTTCAAGAAAATTGGACATATCAAGGGAACATTTCATGCAAAGATGGGCACAATAAAGGACAGAAACAGTATGCTGCTGTTGCTGCTGCTGCTAAGTCACTTCAGTCGTGTCCGATTCTGTGGGACCCCATAGACGGCATCCCACCAGGCTCCCCCATCCCTGGGATTCTCCAGGCAAGAACACTGGAGTGGGTTGCCATTTCCTTCTTCCATGCATGAAAGTGAAAAGTGAAAGTGAAGTCGCTCAGTCGTATCCGACTCTTAGCGACCCCATGGACTGCAGCTTATCAGGCTCCTCCGTCCATGGGATTTACCAGGCAGGAGTACTGGAGTGGGCTGCCATTGCATTCTCCAAGAAACAGTATGGACCTACAGAAATAGAAGATAATAAGAAGAGGTGGCAAGAATACACAGAGGAACTATACAAACAAGGGGGAAAGACTATTAAAAGAAGAATGAGGGCATTCTTAATATTTTGATATGAAACTATTTCCAAGATATACTGTTAGGAGAAAAAAAATCAGGTCCAACAGTGTGTGTGCATACTAAGTCGCTTTAGACTTTCCAACTCTGCGAGACTATGTACTATAATCCTCCAGGTTCCTCTGTTCATGGGATTCTCCAGGCAAGAATACTGGTGTGGTTTGCCATGCCCTCCTCCAGAAGATCTTTCCAACCCAGGATTGAACTTATGGTTCTTACATCTCCTGCACTGGCAGATGGGTTCTTTACTGCTAGCATTACCTGAGAAAGTCATTTGAAGAGTGCTGGAGAAGATGATAAATAGATGATGAATACATAAATAGATATATATGTATATACATGCATGCATGTGTACTAAGTCACTTCAGTCGTGTGTAACTGTTTGTGACCCTATGGACCATAGCACACCAGGCTTCTCTGTCCATGGGGTTCTCCAGGCAAGAATACTGGAGTGGGTTACCATGCCTTCCTCTAGGGAATCTTTACAAACCAGGGATCAAACTCTTGTCTCTTACATCTCCTGCATTGCCAGGCAGGTTCTGTACTACTAGATCCACCTGGGAAACCTATATATATATATATACACACACACACACACACACACACATATATATATGTATTTTTGTTTAGTTGTGTCTGACTGTTTTGCAGCCTCATGGACTGTAGCCTACCTGGTTCCTGGCTGTCCATGGGATTTCCCAGGCAAGAATACTAAGAATACTGGAGTGGGTTGCCATTTCTTTTTCCAAGGGATCTTCCCAACCCAGGAATCAAACCTGAATCTCTTAAGTCTCCTTCATTGACAGGCAGGTTCTTTACCACTGAGCCATAAGGGAAGCCCATATATGTTTATTGGAGAAGGAAATGGCAACCCACTCCAGTATTCTTGCCTGGAGAATCCCATGGACAGAGGAGCCTAGCAGGCTACAGTCTATGGGGTTGTACGAGTCGGACACGACTGAACATCTAAGCACATATGTGTGTATTGATAGATAGATGTAAACATAGATAGACTATGTATATATAGTAATATACTTGCTTTTATGTACACGGAATATCCTGGCAAAGGAGAAAAGGAAAGATATACCCATTTGAATGCAGAATTCCAAAGAATAGCAAGGAGAGATAAGAAAGACTTCCTCAGTGATCAATGCAAATAAATAGAGGAAAACAAGAAAATGGGAAAGACTAATTCTCTCTTCAAGAAAATTAGAGATACCAAGGGAACATTTCATGCAAAGATGGGCACAATAAAGGACAGAAATGGTATGGACCTAACAGAAGCAGAAGATATTAAGAAAAGGTGGCAAGAATACACAGAAGAACTATACAAAAAGGATCTTTATGACCCAGATAATCACGATGGTGTGATCAGTCATGTAGAGCCAGACATCCTAGAATGAGAAGTCAAGTGCACCTTAGGAAGCATCACTACAAACAAAGCTAGTGTAGGTGATGGAATTCCAGTTGAGCTATTTCACATCCTGCCATGGGCAGAGAACATATCTCCATATATCTTTCATTGACTTTTCAACTATGAAATTTTTGAATATGTCTACTATTCAAAAATAACTACAGACAAAAAAGGTCAGATATTATATGATTCCATTTTTAAAAAAGAAAGAATCTTGAGATTATTCTGGTTTATCTCAGTTCAGCTCAGTTCAGTGGCTCAATTGGGTCTGACTCTTAGAAGCCCCATGGACTGCAGCACACCAGGCTTCCTGGTCTATCACCAATTCCTGGATCTTGCTCAAACTCATGTCCATCGAATCAGTGATGCCATCCAGCCATCTCATCCTCTGTCGTCCCCTTCTCCTTCTGCCACAATCTTTCCCAGCATCAGGGTCTTTTTCAATGAGTCAGTTCTTTTCATCAAGTGGCCAAAGTGTTGGAGCTTCAGCTTCTGGTTTATCTATGTGGGTCCTAAGTGCAATCACATCCCCGGAAGAAGGAGGCAGAAGATTTGACAAAGGAAAGAGGAGAAGGCAATGTAACGAGGCACTGGAGGGACATAGCCACAAGCCAAGGAATGCTGGAAGCCACCAGAAGCTATTAGAGGCAAAGAAAAGATTCTTCCCTAGAGCCTCCAGAGGGATCATGGCCCAGCCAACACCTTGATGGGTACATTTCTGGCCTCCAAACATGTGAAAAAATAAATGTCTTTCTTTTTAAAAAACTTTTTATTTTGCATTGGGTATAGCCAGTTAACAATGTTGTGATAGTTTCAGGCAAACAGCAAAGGGACTCAGCCATACATATACATGTGTCCATTCTCCCTGAAACTCCTCTCCCATCCAAACCTGCCAAAACATTGGGCAGAATTTCATGTGCTACACAGTAGGCCCTTGTTGCTTGTCCATTTTTAATACGGTGGGGTGTGCTTTTCCATCCCAAACTCCCTATCCCTTCCCCGCTGGCAACCAGAAATGCATTCAAGTCTGCGAGTCTCTTGCTGTTTTGTAAGTTCATTTGTATCATTCCACATATAAGGGATTTCATACAATATTTCTCCTTCTCTGACTAACTTACTTCACTCAGTATGACAATTTCTAGGTCCATCCATGTTGCTGCATATGGCATCGTTTCATTCTTTTTAATGTCTGAATAATATTCCATTAGGTATATGTACCACATCTTCTTTATCCATTCCTCTGTCAGTGGACATTTAGGTTGTTTTCATGTCTTGGCTATTGTAAACAGTGCCTCAATGAACACTGTGGTGAATGTATCCTTTCAGACTGTGTTTTTCTCCAGAGATACGCCCAGGGGTGGGATTGCAGGGTCATATGGTAGCTCTATTTTTAGTTTTTTAACTGTTCTCCATCGTGGCTCTACCAATTTAAATTCCTACCAATGGTGTAAGAGGGTTCCCCTTCTACGTGTGAGAGAATAATTTTCTACTGTTTTAAGCCATCAAATTTGTAATAATTTGTTATCGGAAACTACTGCATAGGAATACTAATTGCCTAGGAAACTAATGCATGTGGGTCCTCACCACATGAGGTAGATAGACTGTGGCTGACTCAGGAGCACATCCCTTGCTTCATGGTCTCATTTCTTCCCTTTCTCTGACATGCCCAGGCCCCAAGCTTAAGAGACAATAGTTCCTGAACTCATCGCATTTGCCACCTTGTCTTCCTGAAAAAACTCCTGCTCCCTGCCCATCCCTTTCCCCTTCTCTCTCCCAACACACAGTGCTCCCAAGTCACCTGTTTCTTACCCCTATTTTAACATTTGGCATAATATGCTCTAATTTGCTGTCCCTCCCATCTATATAAGAGTCCCTACAGGGCATGGATCCGATCTTATTTGCCTTCATATCTCCAGCACCAAGCACAGTGCCAGGACACAAAGGAAGTGCTAAGTGAATGAATAGATTTAGCATCAAAGCACTACTGCATCATTGTCCATTTGGCTTGCTATGGACGGCCAACTGTCCTGATTCTCCGCTGCACAATGCAGAGGTCACCAGCTCCTCCAGGCTGCATGATGCACTCCTGCACAGCCTCTCTGTACACCTGTCTTGCTTGGGTTGACAAGCAGGTAGCATTTTTTTATTATTACTAATTAGTTAATTTAGGTTGCACTGGCTCTTCTTTGCTGTGCTCAGGCTTTCTCTAGTTGTGGCATGAGAGAGCTGCTCTTAACTGCAGTGTGTGGGCTTCTTTTGTTGCAGAGCACAGGCTTTAGGTACTGTGGGCTCAGTAGTTGTGGCACAGGGGCTTAGGTGCTCTGTGGCATGTGGAATCTTCCCAAACCAGAGATCCAACCTGTGTCTCCTGCAGGTTGATTTGCAGGTAGATTCTTATCCAATATACCATGAGGGTAAACAATAGAATGGGAAAGACTAGAGATCTTTTCAAGAAAATTACAGATACCAAGGGAACATTTCATGAAAAGATGGGCTCAATAAAGGACAGAAATGGTATGGATCTAACAGAAGCAGAAGATGTTAAGAAGAGGTGGCAAGAATACACAGAAGAACTGTACAAAAAAGATCTTTATGACCCAGATAATCACGATGGTGTGATCACTCACGTAGAGCCAGACATCCTGGAACATGAAGTCAAATGGGCCTTAGGAAGCATCACTATGAACAAAGCTAGTGAAGGTGATGGAATTCCAGTTGAGCTATTTCAAATCTGAAAAGATGATGCTGTGAAAGTGCTGCACTCAATATGCCAGCAAATTTGGAACACTCAGCAGTGGCCACAGGACTGGAAAAGGTCAGTTTTCATTCCAACCCGAAAGAAAGGCAATAGCAAAGAATGCTCAAACTACCACACAATTGCACTCATCTCACACGCTAGTGAAGTAATGCTCAAAATTCTGCAAGCCAGGCTTCAGCAGTATGTGAACTGTGAACTTCCAGATGTTCAAGCTGGTTTTAGAAAAGGCAGAGGAACCAGAGATAAAATGGGCAACATCTATCAGATCACCGAAAAAGCAAGAGAGTTCCAGAAAAATATCTATTTCTGTTTTATTGACTATGCCAAAGCCTTTGACTGTGTGGATCACAATAAACTGTGGAAAATTCTTCAAGAGATGGGAATACCAGATCACCTGACCTGCCTCTTAAGAAATGTGTATGCAGGTCAGGAAGCAACAGTTAGAACTGGACATGGAACAATAGACTGGTTCCAAATAGGAAAAGGTGTATGTCAAGGCTGTATATTGTCACCCTGCTTATTTAACTTATATGCAGAGTACATCATGAGAAACTCTGGGCTGGAAGAAGCACAAACTGGAATCAAGACTGCCAGGAGAAATATCAATAACCTCAGATATGCAGATGACACCACCCTTATGGCAGAAAGTGAAGAAGAACTAAAGAGCCTCTTGATGAAAGTGAAAGAGGAGAGTGAAATAGTTGGCATAAAGCTCAACATTCAGAAAACTAAGATCACGGCATCCAGTCCCATCACTTCATGACAAATAGATGGGGAAAACAGGGGAAGCAGTGGCTGACTTTACTTTATTGGGCTCCAAAATCACTGCAGATGGTGATGGCAGCCGTGAAATTAAAAGACACTTATTCCTTGGAAGGGAAGTTATGACCAACCTAGACAGCATATTAAAAAGCAGAGGCATTACTTTGTCAACAAGTGTCCATCTAGTCAGGCTATGGTTTTTCCAGTGGTCATGTATGGATGTGAGAGTTGGACCAAAAAGTTGGACTATAAAGAAAGCTGAGCACCGAAGAATTGATGCTTTTGAACTGTGGTGTTCAACAGTGGTGTTGGAGAAGACTCCTGAGAGTCCCTTGGACTGCAAGGAGATCCAACAGTCCATCCTAAAGGAGATCAGTCCTGGGTGTTGATTGGAAGGACTGATGTTGAAGCTGAAACTCCAATACTTTGGCCACCTGATGCAATGAGCTCACTCATTTGAAAAGACCCTGATGCTGGGAGGGATTGGGGGCAGGAGGAAAAGGGGACAACAGAGGATGAGATGGTTGGATGGCATCAGCGACTCGATGGACATGAGTTTGGGTGGACTCTGGGAGTTGGGGATGGATAGGGAAGCCTGGTGTCCTGCAGTTCATGGGGTCGCAAAGAGACACGACTGAGTGACTGAATTGAACTGATTACCATGAGGGAAGTCCAGCGGGCATCTTTTTTTTTTTGAAACTTCAAACCTGTTTATTAGTTACAGTTAGTCTTATAATGCACTAAAATAATCAAACAATATAGTGATATGAAAGTGTTGCAAATTTTAAGTGTATTATATACTTACATAATATATAGCACTTAAATCATAAAATGTTTAAAAATAAATATCACACATATACATAAAACACAAGATTCAAATATGAGATGGGAGACAGTTCTAAGTGTGCAAACCAGAGCAGCTTTTCAGCTGTTTTTGTGGGGGAAAAAAATCCAATTTATTTTGAAAGAATGTGATGGAAGAGAGTAATGAAAACACTCCAACCCACTACATAAAAACAGAGGACTCTCGCTGGCAATTTTTGACTAAGAAACTAAGTGCTTAACAATTGCACTTATGTATACAGTCTTGTGTAATAAAATAATTGCAAATTAGCTCTTAGCATACCACTTTTCCTATATTAAACTTTTTGCTCTTTTTATCATTTTAAAAAATATATTTACTTTTAATTGAAGGATAATTGCTTTACAGTACTGTATTGGTTTCTACCAAACATCGACATGAATCTGCCATAGGTTTTTACCCATGTCCCCTCCACTTGAACAGCCCTCCCACCTCCCTACCATCCCACCCCTCTAGGTTGTTACAGAGCCCCAGTTTGAGTTCCCTAAGTCATAGAGCAAATTCCCATTGGCTATCTATTTTACATTTGGTGATGTATGTTTCCATGTTACGCTCTTCATGCATCCCACCTTCTTTCCCACCACCCCAGCCGTGTCCATAAGTCTGTTCTCAATGTCCATGTCTCCATTGCTGCTCCAGCAGCCATCTTTTAAATGAAATTTCATGTCTGCCTAGTTGAATTTCATCCTCCCCTGAGCAAGAACTAAAAGAAAAATGGCCTTTAGAGGGTCTCTAAGAAAACTGCATTCAGGGTGCTCTGCAGTGGTAGCCTTGAGGGAATGAAAAACAGTACAGACCTCTGAGTGATAATGCATGGTATTAAGAAGAAACTATCAAACCTGAGATATGCATTCCCGGCAATTTCAAAGAAAAAGACCTAAAAGATGTTAAGATACCGGATTGAATGCTTTAATATATTGGGAAAGGAGAAAGGGGGAGAGGGAAGGAAAGCCAGTTCCTCACACTGATTCATCCTAAAGGCAAAGCCAAAGAAAAAAAGTCTGAGGCAATGTTGGCAAAGCCCATTTAATCATAGAGCAAGTAAGATGTGGTTTTGGTGCATGAATTCTGCCTAAACCAGCTACATCCCCATCATATCTGTGAAAACATGGGGCCACTGATTGTGCAAATCCTGAACTTTATTCTTTTGCTCTGGTTTCTAGCTTACCAAGCAGCCTTCTCCATTATAATCTGCTGTGCCCAGGGAGATGTCCACCCTCTGAGTGGACAGAAGTCAGACCTTGAAACTGTGAAGCTGAAAGGCTGGACTGGAGCAGGAGAGGTCCTCCTCAGGGTTATGTCTCCCTGTGGGGATTTGTCTGGGCAGCCACACTTCTTCTCTCCATCTGATGGGTAGTCTTGCCTTTCTTGAATATTTCACATGAAATAAATAAGTGAAGTAGGAATGGTGCCTTGGCAAGCCAATAAGTATAGTGATTCTTATTCTATTTTGAGACAATAATTGTCATAGAGCCTCTCTCCATAGACCCACATGCAGAAAAGTTGCCTTCAATTCCAGGGGAGTTATGTAGAGCAGAAGTTCAGCCATTGACTGTGGGTGCATGGTTGAGAACCCAGGCTCAGCAGGGAAACGGACATCAGTTTTCTCTTTCACAAGCCCTAGATTGCTTTGCTTTCATTTTAGTGGTGGTGTTCACATTTTTCAAAGTCCCTTTGGGGAGACGCATGATCATTTAAAGGAGGAAAAAGAACTAAAGAGTAATTGTTTGCCATCTTATCAACCCTCTTCAGGGATACTTACTGTCCAGTAGTCCCTTGATCAATTACAAGACAGCTGGCTGAAAAAGGAACAGTTATACGGACAGGACAAAGAAATAATTTCAGTTCAGGAGTGCACAGAATTGGGTCAAATAAAAACAAGACTCCTCTCGTCATGTCTTCGGGGGAGTAAGTTTGCAATACATGAATTTGGGGGTGTTCAACAAGGGCTGTTGATGTCCTATCTCATATTCTTTGGCCCACCTGAATCCACCCATACCGGTGGCAGACATCCTGGCATGCAGAGAGCATCTCTCCCCAAGCCCTTTCTTGCTTGCTTATGTGTGTGTTTGTGTGTGTGTGGTTGTGTATGTGTGCACATATTGCTAAGGTGTGGCACTTAAGGGGGACCTATTACCTGGAGCCAGGCCCAGGAAGTTGGGATGATAAATGTCCCGGGTCCTTCTCCTGTGCTGGGACAATCTAAGACATGTCCCATAAAGCATCTCAGAAGTCTCCAGCAAGAGGCAACCTGCTCATTCATTACACCTCATTTTGCCTGGCCTCCCTTATCTCCCTTTCTCCATCTTCTTGCTTATTTGTTCTTCCTGAGATCACCTCCCAACTACCCGCATCTAAGTGCTGGTTTCAGGCTATGCTTTGGAGAAAACCCAAACCAAGACAGGGGTGGTATTTGCTGTAATGGACTTTTATTTCTATCTCTGACAAAGTCAAATCCCATACCCACACAGAGACCTGTCACTGTAACACTAGTCCAGCCCTCACAGTCAAATGGGTGTTTTTCTGCCAGTGCCCTACATACATCCTGAATAGGAAAACCCACACCCCTAAAGACGTGAATTGAGATGATACCAGCACAGGCAGATTTCCCATATGCATCACCTGATCTAATAGTTACAGTGCAACTCAGCAAAGCCCCAAAGCAATAACAGGCCTCACATCTATAGGACTATCACATTCTAGGGACAGCTAAGTTCACACTCCTAGGAAAGATTAGGGAAAGATTTTGATGTTCTCTAAATGCCTGAGGGAAGCATGTAAGGAAAAAAACTAGACAATTCCTGGTTTCTGGAGCCAGTGTTATCTGGAAACTTATTTTGATAGACTTAATCATTCTTTACAAAATTACTGTGAGAAATGGCTGATAAGCGAGTATGAAGCGTGAGGCTTTCTTTCAATTGCTTCATTTACAATAACACTGATTGCTCCACTTGTATCCTCTTCTGAATCACCAGTCTGATTACTGGACTATTCTCATAGACATAAACATGACTGTCTTCCCCAAAGAATTGATGCTTTTAAACTGTGGTTTTGGAGAAGACTCCTGAGAGTCCCTTGAACTGCAAGGAGATCCAACCAGTCCATCCTAAAGGAGATCAGTCCTGGGTGTTCATTGGAGGGACTGATGTTGAAGCTGAAACTCCAATACTTTGGCCACCTGATGCGAAGAGCTGACTCATTTGAAAAGACCCTGATGCTGGGAAAGATTGAGGGCAGGAGGAGAAGGGGACAACAGAGGATGAGGTGGTTGGATGGCATCACCAACTTAATGCATATGGGTTTGGGTGGACTCCGGGAGTTGGTGATGGACAGGGAGGCCTGGTGTGCTGCGGTTCATGGGGTTGCAGAGCTGGACACGACTGAGCGACTGAACTGAACTGAACACCACAGCTACCAACCCATTTCTGTTAAAGCAGTTTTGCTGAAAACTCTATCATCGCCATATTTGATCTTCACAGTCCATGCTGGCTTGTGCCATCATCACTCCCCTGAAACTATCAAAACCAGCTATACCTCCAAGCTTCCATTAGAAACGCCTGTCCTCTTACTATCAATAGTCCTCTTGACAGCATTCCGCACAGATGATAGCTCCTTCCTTTAAACATTCTGCTCTTCCCTTGACTTCCACCACTCTCCCCTGGTTTCTACCTACTTGCTGGCTGAAGGCCAGTAAGGCCTTCTTAATTTCCTTTAAAAATTCTCAAAGTGATCTCATTCATAGCTATGACTTTAAATGTTATCTATATCGGTGATAACATCCCCTATTTCCAGCTCGGACAACTTTTGAGCTACAGATTTCATTACTCATTAAAACACACATTAAGCATTTCCATTTGGACTTCTCTTAGGCATTTCATATCTCAAGTGTTCAAACAGAAATTTCATTCCTCTAAACTTGTCCCTCCTTTCTGGTCCCATCACATGTCATAGCACTAATATCTCCCTACTCAGTCAAGACAAAAACTTGAACATCCTCCTTAATTCCTTCATTTTGTTCTTTAGAAAACCCAATAAATTCAACTTTGAGTCCATTTTTCTTGATATGCACTGGTGTTGTTGCAGAAACTGGCTGTGGAAAAACCAAGCAACACTCAAGAGAGTTGGAGAAGTCAAGTTTATTAAGCCGGTGGGCCCAGACTGTTAACACTCCAAGCAGTTAACACTCCAAGTTGTGAGCCCAGACTGTTGGGTATATAGCTCCTTTAAAGGGTCCCAATTCCAGGTTTGCGTTCTATATCTTGTATTGGATACTTTAGACATGCAGGATGGGGAGGGGTCGGGGAACTGCCTGACCTTCACAGACAAGCATGGCTAAGCAAGATTATAGGGATTGAGCAGTTGCAAAGCAGGGGCAAGATAAGCTTTAGTTCTTAACATTGTTGTAAGTTTCCATTTCCGTGAAATTACATGATCAATGTGATAATGCAAGGAGCAAGCTGAGTTACAGAAATAGGTGTATATTAGACTTCATTTTGATTTTTATAGGTCCCTCCACAGTGTAACCCTAGCTCAAATGGCATCAACCACTCACCTGTCTTACTGCTACAGCCTCCTTAATTGATTCTCTGCTTTGTCTCTTCACACCTTCAACTCATCCCCCGTCACAGCTAAAGTAAATGTAAAATATAAATCAGATCACTTGCGTCTATACTTTTCATTGTTTCTCACTGCATTGAAATCTGTCCTCCTTAAACATGAACTATAAACTCCTAAATGATCTGGACTTAATCAATTTCTTTAACCTCACTTTGTGTTCAAACAACCCAGTTCTCTCCACTTCCATGAATTTGCCAGTCTTTCTTACCTGGAGGACTCTTCTCATACTGTTCCTCTCTTGGAAAGCTCTTCCCACCCCCAAAACAAATCACATGGCTAAATTATCTTCATCCTTCAAGTTTTAGCTTAAATGCCAAGTCCTCAGAATAGTTTCCAGATTCTATTAAGCATAATGATATCTCATTGAAGTTTTCACTTATATTTGCCTAATAACTGATGGTTTTTTTTTTTTAATTGTGGCTCTCCAGGGTCTTTGCTGTGGGGCGTGGCTTTTTCTAGTTGTGAGGCATGGGGGCTTCTTGCTGTGGTGCTCAGGCTTTTCTAGTTGCAACACAAGAGCTTAGTTGCCCCACCGCATGTGGGATCTTAGTACCCACATCCCCTGCGTTGGGTTCTCAACCACTGGACCATTAGGGAAGTCTCATAACGGATGTTTTTTAGCATCATTTCATATACTTATTTACCACCCATACTTTTTTTGGTTCGAGCATTTGTCTTATTATTGAGTTGAGTTCTTTATATATTCTGGATATAAGTCCTTTGGTCAGATAATTGTCTTACAAATATTTTCTACAGTATGTGGGTTATCTATTGATATCCTCAACAATATCTTTCAAAGAGTAGTTTTTCATTTTAATGAAGGTCATTTTATCATTTTTTTCTATGTTCAGTGTTTTTTATTGAAGAAGTCTTTGCCTACCTAAAATCACAAAGATTTTGTTTACTTTCACAATTTTGGATTTTACATTGATGTCTGTGATTTAATTTCTGTACATGGCATGAGATAAAGTTATTTTTTTTGCCTGCGTATGTCTTGTTGTTCCAGTGTCATTTGTTGAAAAGACTTCATTTCATGTAAGACAGATAAATAACAAAGACCTACTGTATAGCACAGGGAAGAATCTGAAAGACAATATGTGTGTGTGTGTGTGAGAGAGAGAGAGAGAGAGATGGAGTATTTTGTGCCATACCAATAAACAAGGATGTCACAGCCATCACGGATTCTAGCCATCCATATGTGAATTCCTGAGCCCAGAAGAACAATACCTGCTCTCCAGAACCCATGGACCTGCCATCACAAGCTGCTGCCATTCCCTAGGATGTGAAGAATCAAATCGTGAAAAATCAAATCACAGGATGCTGGCCCCAGATAACTGACAGGCATATGAAAGTAAGGGTTTCAGTAGACCCAGACTCTTGCATCTTCCCATACATAGAAAAACACTAAATTTGTTAACTTGAGATATGTTTTTCCTTAATTAACAATAATCTTTTTATCTTCAGACTACCTGCCCCCTGTTGCAAGCTTCTATATAACCTGACTCCTCCCCCTTCCTCTTCAGAACAGTTCTCTCAAGGTTACATGAGATGCTGTCTCCTGGGCTTGAAGTCCTAAAAATTCCCACCAGATAAAACATACTCTCAACTTCTAGGTTGTGACTACTTTTTAGTCAACAGTTTGTTGACCCATGAAGGGACCCAGAGCAGATTCCCCTCCTCCACCTGCACTCTACAAGGTTCCAGAGCCTTGGTACCAGCAGAAACCACTTGTGTCCCCTACCTAAGGTTAAATGGGCCAAAAAGGACACCCTACTGTTCCCTAACATTAAAAGCCAAACAAGTTTGTTCTATTTACCCCAGTTTTAAGTTATATATTTAAGAGGCTCGAAAATTTTACACTATTTGACTATTTGAGACAGTTAGGCCAAAGGGCCTGAACTTCTTGGCTCAACCTCACTCTGGGGATTCCAGAGCTTTTTATGTCAAGTAAGTAAAATGGACAGGGAACAAAAATAAACTCTTAGAGACCAAAACTTGTTGATGGGATCCTAGTAAAACTAAAGTTAAAGGTGTAAAAGTTAATGGAATTTTGATAAAAGTATATACATTGGTATATTTAAATGGGCTTAGTAATTACACTGTGAGATAGACGTGTTTCACTGGGGAATAGTGCCCCAGCACGAATTGCTGGAGGACTGCTTAAGCCCCGGAGTTCTGGGCTGCAGCACGCTATGTGGATCGGGTGTCCACACCAAGTCCGTCATCAATATGGTGACCTCCCAGGAGCCGGGGACCACCAGGTTGCTTAAGGAAGGAGGCGTGTCTATTTCACTGAGGGTCTCATTCTGGTCCATAGATTTTTACTTTGTTCCCTTTTCATGGGCTTTTCCCTTTGTCTTTTTAGCCTCTGCCATTTTGGACTCCTTTTTCCTATTCTAACTACCTACCATTATTATAAGACAAGGCATATAGATAGTCACTAAAGAAATATTAACTGAACATACTGAGGAAATCAATAGAGTTACCTGAACCATACAAAATTAATAAAAACTGTAAACTAACATACAGTTCAGTTCAGTTCACTTCAGTCACTCAGTCGTGTCCAACTCTTTGCGACCCCATGAATCACAGCATGCCAGGCCGCCCTGTCCATCACCAACTCCCGGAGTCTACTCAAACTCATGTCCATCGAGTCAGTGATGCCATCCAGCCATCTCATCCTCTACCATCCCCTTCTCCTCCTGCCCCCAATCCCTCCCAGCATCAGGGTCTTTTCAAATGAGTCAGCTCTTTGCATCAGGTGGCCAAAGTATTGGAGTTTCAGCTTCAGCGTCAGTCCTTCCAATCAACACCCAGGACTGATCTCCTTTAGGATGGACAGGTTGGATCTCCTTGCTGTCCAAGGGACTCTCAGGAGTCTTTCCAACACCACAGTTCAAAAGCATCAATTCTTCAGTGCTCAGCCTTCTTTATAGTCCAACTCTCACATCCATACATGACTGCTGGAAAAACCATAGCCTTGACTAGATGGACCTTTGTTGGCAAAGTAATGTCCCTGCTTTTTAATATGCTGTCTAGGTTGGTCATAACTTCCCTTCCAAGGAGTAAGCATCTTTTACTTTCATGGCTCCACTCACCATCTGCCGTGATTTTGGAGCCCCCCAAAATAGTCAGCCACCGTTTCCCCATCTATTTGCCATCAAGTGATGAGACCGGATGCCATGATCCTAGTTTTCTGAATATTAAGCTTTAAGCCAACTTTTTCACTCTCCTCTTTCACTTTCATCAAGAGGCTCTTTAGTTCTTCTTCACTTTCTGCCATAAGGGTGGTGTCATCTGCATATCTGAGGTTATTGATATTTCTCCTGGCAATCTTGATTCCAGCTTGTGCTTCCTCCAGCTCAGAGTTTCTCATGATGTACTCTGCATATAAGTTAAATAAGCAGGGTGACAATATACAGCCTTGATGTACTCCTTTTCCTATTTGGAACCAGTCTGTTGTTCCATGTCCAGTTCTAACTGTTGCTTCCTGACCTGCATACACATTTCTTAAGAGGCAGGTCAGGTGATCTGGTATTCCCATCTCTTGAAGAATTTTCCAGTTTATTGTGATCCACACAGTCAAAGGCTTTGGCATAGTCGATAAAGCAGAAATAGATGTTTTTCTGGAACTCTCTTGCTTTTTCGGTGAACCAATAGATGTTGGCCATTTTATCTCTGGTTCCTCTGCCTTTTCTAAAACCAGCTTGAACATCTGGAAGTTCACAGTTCACATACTGCTGAAGCCTGGCATGGAGAATTTTGAGCATTACTTTACTAGCATGTGAGATGAGTGCAACTGTGCGGTAGTTTGAGCATTCTTTGGCATTGTCTTTCTTTGGGATTGGAATGAAAACTGACCTTTTCATTTTCAAAACTGGCCACAGTCCTGTGGCCACTGCTGAGTGTTCCAAATTTGCTGGCATATTGAGTGCAGCACTTTCACAGCATCATCTTTTCGGATTTGAAATAGCTCAACTGGAATTCCATCACCTCTGCTAGCTTTGTTCACAGTGATGCTCCCTAAGTCCCATTTGACTTCACACTCCAAAATGGTGCATTTACATATAACCTACACATATCCTCCCATACACTTTAAGTCCTCTCTAAACACTTATAATATGTAAAGGCTGTGTAGATAGCTTTAAGTACAACATAAATGCTATGTAAATAGCTGGCAGGTACACAACAAATCCAAGTTTTGCTTTTTGGAAATTCTTTTTCAATATTTTTGATCCGTGGTTGGCTGAATCTGCAGATGTCGAACCAGCAGATACAGAGCGCTAAGTGTCTTCTTTGTTATTGTGATCCCTGTGTCTAGCACCGCATAGGACACACAGCACTGAAAATGAGATGGAATGATACATTACCACAAACACTTATAGCATGGTACTTCCCTGGTGATCTACTGGTTAAGACTCTCTGCCTTGCAGTGCGGGAGACACAGACAGGTGTGATCCCTGGTCGGGGAACTGAGACCTCACATGTCTTGGAGCAACTAAGGCCGCATGCCACAGCTACTAAAGCCCACACACTCTGGAGCCCAAGTGCTACAGAACTAAGACCCAATGCAGTCAAATAAAATTTTTTTTTAATATAAAGCACAAACAAGAAAGGTACACAAACCATTTTTAATTAAGTTTCAAGAAAAATGGAATCAAATGAAATAGCAAAACACAGATCAGTAATTACTTATTGTTTATTCTCCTCTTACAAAAAGACACTTGGAACAAATAAATATAAAATGGTATAGGTCTTGTTTAGCAATAGGCAAATACAAGTTTTCTTGGTATTCTTAAGCTAATGAAGTTTTTATAAGTTTATCCATCCACCTCATCCTACCCACCTCCTACCCTCTATAAAAAGATCAATTTTACAAGTTTTAATAATGGATTCTCAAAATAAGTAATCTAAGACTTATTTTGTGACTAAGGTATCTGAATTAAGTTAAAAATATATGTATAATATGTTGTTACCTAGAAACCTCAACTAATTCAACTCATGAATATTCTTAAGTTTTCCATTTTTTATAATTTGTATAACTAAAGAGTCTGTTCTTTTCGAATCTAGGAGGAAACACTAAGTACAGATGTATTTAATATACAGTGAGCATGCCATGTGTTTTCTTATAGCCAAAAAAATTGATTTTTTTACACCTTGCAGGTTGATGAAGCAGAACACAGACACATAAATTATTTGTGACTAAATTTAGCTAATAAAATTAGCACACACACACACAAAAAAACCACACAACAATACACCAGAGTCTGAGCAATGATGAATATTCAATTGTATTTGTTTCACTAAAATTTATCTTCAGGCTAATACCTGAAGAGTTTTTCTAATACTTACAATTAAATATTCTTCTTTAATGACTTATGCATCAAGTAGAAATATGTACAATAGTTATTTCAAATTAGAAAAAGTGGGGGGGAGAGGGTAATTCTTTTCCCCTGCCCTGTAAATAAAATATTTTTAAAAATCCATTTAAAATAAGTTCTTACTTGGTGCTTTATAATTACTTTCTACTTTATAGAGATCATTTAGAAAGGCAGCAAAGAATATAAAATATTTAAAGGTTATCAAAATAACCAAATGGATTTTTAATTTACCTCTGTGTACTTTCTGTACTACTGAGGTCTTGTCCTAATTAATTACACTTTCCTGGATCTCCTGTAATATTAAAAACATGAATCTTAAAAAAAACTAAAAACTGGCTTTTAGACTTTAAAATAAACCTCCTCCTTCTCCTCCTCTGCAGCTACCCTTCAAATATTTTAAGCAGAAAATTAATCTGATTGTTTTAGGGGTTGATGTAATGTTCACTTAAAATAATCCACTTTAATTCAAACTTTTTAGGACTAATATCAAATTCAATATCCAATGGAAGATGGAAGTAGAACATATGTCAGTACAAACAGTACCAAATACAGAAAAAGCACCTAAAGATGGAAGGAGACAGCTCTGATACCCTAGCTGTTAGTGGCAAACCACGTTCATGTGTTTCCATGGACATAACACCTTACGTTTTCCAAAAATATAGTTTATTTGGTTCTATGTCTGACTCTTTAAACTTCAAAAGCCAATTTAAAATTTAAGGGGTAATTTTCTTTTTAATTCCTGGGCACAGATCAATTTCCTAGAAGGCAAAAAACAAGGTAAAGAGTCACTAAGCTACACCAATGTGCATGATTGGGAATCCAACGAAAGCCACAACGTGCTATGTTTGAGCGATTTAAAATAACCTCTCCTCATGGCAGAAGATAGCGTTTCATCATAGATGCAGGTTGTGCTCACTCCTTCAGAAACATACACACATCACCTTCTTAGTGAGACTCCGCTTTGTTACAATTTAGAAATCTGAACTTAATCCCAGAGAATATAAATTCCTGGAATATGAATTTGAAGACAGGGTACAAACAGCAGTTGAGTGGAATCTGCCTGCAACAATCCTTTATTTTTTTTTCCTTTAAGGTTACAGAAAATCTGCACATAGACAAGGCAATTAATTCTCAAAATAAAAATGCCCCCCTCCAAATAGCCAGTCAGATTTCACAGTGAGTATATGTTATAACACATTCTATTCCACAGGTGTACACTCTTTTGAGTCTGCAGGGCGAGGATCAAGTCTCTCTGGAAACATTAGCTTCTCACAAACTGCCTCCTTTATCGGTAAATACTGTGATATTTCATTAGGTTCCGTGAAGAGGGAAGGTGAAACATGCTAGGAAATACATAAATCATATTAGCATATATAAAGTCACTACATTGATAATTTTGGAAATGCTTTGGCTCAAGCATTCCTAAAGCATGAGAATTTTAAAATGAGGTACAGTATATGTATATAAGGAACATCATTAGGTACTCCTAATAATATCTCTTGTTACTGACTCATTTAGCTCTGTTACTACAGGGTTTCCTCAAAAATCACAGGGAGATGTCATTTATAATGCACCATGAAATGTTCTAAGAATTTAATACATCTTACTCCAAGTCCCTTTTCCTGTTACTTTTGTACCCTGAGAGCACCAGTCTTCAGTTAGATGCCAATATGTAGTCTACAATAGACTCTAAGTAACTTTTCTAACTCATACATATTCTATTTGGTTGCCCAAAAGGTTTGTTCAGATCTTTCCATAACATCTTAACATCAAAACCCAAACAAACATTCTGGCCAACCCAATACATACAGATAGAAATAAGCACTAAGGGTGAATTTAAAAATGTCAATTTAGCAGGAAGGTATCACGTTTTAAACAAGCCATTATTAACTCCTGTAGACTTGCAGAAGCCCTTTACAAGTTCCAGGGGAGCAAAAAAAAGAAGAGGGTATTATGCCCCCCAAAATAAGTAGTAGAAGGAACATCCTATTGCAGCTCCACCACCAACCAGTGGTAAGAGCTGGAGTAAGTCACACCTCTGGCTCTCAGTTTTCCCAGAATACAAGTGGAAACTGGGTTGGATGATGACTAAGATACCTAACAACTCTAACTATAATTGAGGTAAGTACCAGAAAAAATATATACTTCAGCAGAATTTACCTACCTATTAGGTTAATGAATGGATTTAGGGATACAGGTTTGGTGGATGGGTGGGACATGGAAGGATACCACACCTAAAATAAAATATTAAAACTTAACTTTTAAAAATTTATATTTAAATACTGTACCATTAAATTAGCAATTTTGCTCTCTCGTGATGTATATTCTCGTAACATGTAGGTCTTGTCAGCCTATATTTAAAAATAAAAAAATCACAATAAATTTATTTATATTGATTTACAAAATCTTTCCTATTAAATAGAATCGCCTGCATTTTAGAACAGGTTGTGAAAGTAGCATTAAGTCTGGCGAGACCAGCTAATTCTACAGTTAAGATAACTAATTCAAGAATTCTGAATTATTAATTCCAATCTGTATAAATTACAGTAATATCAGATACACATATGTAAACATATTTAATAATTATCATGTAAGGGAAACACAAGCAAAGGTTTTACTCTGAAAGAAAATGTATATATTTGTAATGAGATATGTTAGAGATTTAAATATCATTTCAAGTTTGGAACCACACCTTTTCCTTAAGCTATACTAGCATCTACCTACATAACTGTGGCTACCCTTATATTCAAAAAAAAGAAGAAAGCTTAAACAAGTTTTATTCTTTCCTATTTCTAAAAATTTGTTAAATTGCTTATTTATAGTCACTTTTTCAATACTTCAATTTTCCCATTTAAGATTTTTTAAAGGGAGGTTTTAGAAAGCAATTTATTATAATTTGGTTTCTGGTAAACATTATTTAATAAGAGAAAAAAATCACAAGATTACATTCCCTTAAAGTTTCAATCTTCTATATCAACAAAAAGATTGATGCTCATTGTAAAAAAATCAAATAATATAAACATAAGAGTATAAATCATCAACAATCACAAATTCTACAGATAACACTATCCTCAACATTTAGAAATCTCTACAGAAAATCTTATATTCATACTTGCACCTTAAAAGTCAATATTAACTTGTACATCTCTTCAAATCAACCACTAATTTTAATGGTTGAATATTTTCTACGATATGAATTGTAAAAAGTTAAAAATAGAAACCTCAATTAAACACAGTTTGGAGACTAACACGGGGGGCTCTCACATCCTGCAACCATAGCAAAGCCCAACAAAAAAGACAGACTCCTCTGAGTTTCTAGCAAGGAATCAGCCAATGGAAGGTCATGGACTCTCAGTTTCCTATAGCCATCCCACCTTCCTTTTCCAGTCTACAGAAGTATTCTCCTTCCCTTGCCAGGCAGGGGCTTGCACATGGCTCACCATGGTTACAGATCCCAAACTGCAATTTTCAGCTGATCCTGAATAAATCCAATTTTGCTGGAGAAATATCTGGCAGTCTATTTGTAGCAGATTAACAGGATATAAATGGCCATTTAATCAATATTCATTCAATGGTTATTAAAGCACTTTCCTTCTTTCCTTTGGGGCTTCCCTGGTAGCTCAGATGGTAAAGCGTCTGACTACAATGCAGGAGACCTGGGTTCGATCCCTGGGTTGGGAAGATCCCCTGGAGAAGGAAATGGCAACCCACTCCAGTATTCTTGCCTGGAAAATCCTTGAACTGTTACAAACAATAGCATTTCCATGAATACATACATATATATACACACACACACACACACATATATATATACACACACACAGACACAACTCTATACATCTGCCTAATTGAAATTTGTGGGTTACTGAATATAAGAATCTTTTTGAGGATAAACCCTGAAAAGAAATCAACATTTCTGAGCTAAAGTGCAAGCATTTCTAAAAATGCAAATTTCATTTTTTTCTGAGGCAGTAAAATATAGCCTATTTTTAGTACTTTGCTATCACTTTTGAAAAGAAAAAGATCCAGGAACTTTCCTGGTGATCCAGTGGTTAAGACTCCAAGCTTCTACCACTGAAGGTAGCCGGGGTGGGGGTTTCAATCCTTGGTTGGGGAGCTATCCAAGAGGCCACACATTGTGGCCATAAAAAAAGGAAAATACCAATTCAATTCTATCTTACTGAGTTCAAATCCCAGTTCTGCCACCTGTTAATTGTATGCAAAAAAGTGAAAGTGAAAGTCACATCCGACTCTTTGCAACTGTACAGTCCAAGGAATTCTCCAGGTCAGAATAGTGGAGTGGGTAGCCGTTCCCTTCTCCAGGGGATCTTCCCAACCCAGGGATTGAATCCAGGTCTCCCGCATTGCAGGCAGATTCTTTACCAGCTGAGCCACAAGGGAAGCCCAAGTATACTGGAGTGGGTAGCCTATCCCTTCTCCAGCGGATCTTCTCAACCCACAAATCGAACTGGGTTCTCTGCATTGGATGTGGATTCTTTATCAACTGAGCTATCAGAGAAGCCCTATTGATTGTATAACTTAGGCAATTTACTTAATTTCTCTTTGCCTTAGTTGCCTCAGCTATAAAGCAGAGATAATCATAATATTTATTTTATAGGATTATCAGGAAAGTTAACTATTACTACAATTACTGTGACTGATACTGGTGGGGTCTTCTCTCATTTGTCATTCTGATGGTCTCTTATTTATCATTCTGTATGATCACAAATCTGATGTCAAAAATTCATTTAAAAAGGATAGGCTGAAAAAAAAAATAAAAAAAAGGATAGGCTGCTATAAGCTACTAGAAGAGTTTTTATGACTCAATTAAGCCTCCCTATACTTTCTTCACTTATTTTTTAAGAATCTTGTAGGTTAACAATTCCTTGAAATAGAACATAGAACTTCCAAGCATTAAAACAACTATTAAAATGATGGGATGATACAAATTTCTGGAGGCTATGTGATTGATATTTCTAATATCAGGACATCACATAAATAACACATACTATTAAAAAAAAGTAAGAGTTAAGGGATAGTTTTCTGAAACAGATTAAACAGAGTAAACACAATTTTTTTAAAAAAGCATTAGGCTCCCCTTAATGGAAATGCCTTTTAGAAAAACATTTTCAGCTACTAGAACTTTTGGAAAAGAAGATGTAATGTTTTGATAACTGTGCAGTCAACAGTGAATGTGAAACACTCAATCTTAAAGGTTAGATGGATAACCATATAACATAAAGCACTGTTGAATTTCAAACTGTCAGACCGACAACGTAACATGAACAAGCCAAATATTAACTAGTATATTCTCTAAATAAGAAGAGATACCTCATGGTAAAGTCTTGTGTCATTCATTCTAATAAGCACCCCATCAATTCTCAAGAAAAATCGCAACAGCAAGAAAAAGCTAGAAGGCATTACTCTCTGGAAAAGAAAAAAAGTATATCAATATTTTAATGAAAATTAAATATTTTATTAATTTGCTAAAAGAAAAAAAATTTTAAGGCATAAAATCTCTCAACTAGAGGTCTTTGCCCTAGTTCCAACCAAAACTGAAAACCTGTTTATATTATGTAACATAACACAAACAGCTTCCTGTAATAGAAAAATATTTTTTCTATGTCAAAAGATAATGAGGTTAAAGACTTAAAACATACCTATATAATATGAAAATTATAATGTTCACTATTAAAAAAATGACACTTATAGTAAATGTCAATATCAGTAATATAAAAATGAGAAAACAACCTAGTTCTTTGTTGCTACTCGTCTTTCATTAACTTTACGTAAAGACAAGAGGCCTTTAATGGTATGGTTTAATTCAACACAACCAAGTAAGTATTTACTATTTTATACTGCCAAGGTCTGGTTTATGAGATCATTATAACATGTTCTTAACATCTCTGACCTGTGTCACATCTACACATTTCTGTTTTCCAAGTATTACCACTGAAGAAAGTCAGAATAAGTGGAGTGTGGGTCCTGGTGTCAGGAAGGGAGGGGATGGATAGGGTGTGGGATCTTCAGGTCTTTAAACCTCATAGGAATGCTGTCAGAAACAAGGTTACCTTTGTTTCTCCCCTTCAACCTACAACCTGCAAAACATCCACAACTGAACAAAAGTATACCTGTGCCCAACTTAATCAGTCAATGGAGAATTCCACACATCTATACATCTATTGGTGGGTGTACTGGAACATATGGAGGGGCAGAACCAAAGGAACAGTGGAGTCCGTGCCTGCAATCCCAGCCTTATGTCTGCGATAGCTGAGCCCACAGCCTCAGAAACCCCAGCAGCAGGGGGAGCGGCACACATGACTTTGGTGTCCTGAATGTGGGAGCACCTGTGGGCATGGGTGCCTGGGAAGCAGTAGCAGCAGGGCCTAGGACTCTGCCTCCAGCGGCTGACGTACCCAAAGACCTGCCCCCAGTCTGCAACGGCAGAGCCCAAGACGCTCACAGCACCCAACATGGTGGAGGTGACTGCACAACCCTGCTCCCCTCCAATCATCATCCTCCTCCAGAGCAGAGCCGATGTCTCGGGGATCCCAGACACGAGGGAGAGCCCACCATGCCCACGACACAGCAGCTCCAACAGAAGCAAAGCAGTAGCTAACCCAGAGGCACAAGAAGAGCCAAAGAAGGCACAGCGCCATGCCTCTTACCACGTGTGGAGAGCGCCAATTCTCAAACACGACCAGAAGCAGCACAGCCAAGAGAAACCAGAGCCTGTGTTACAGTGCCGCCTGAAAGCGAAAGTGAAGGCGCTCAGTCTGTCCCATTCTGGGACCCCGTGGACTGCAGCCCACCAGGCTCCTCTGTCCGTGGGATTTTCCAGGCAAGAGGACTCGAGTGGGGTGCCATTTCCTTCTCCAGGGGATCTTCCCAACCCAGGGAATGAACCCGGGTCTCCTGCATTACAGGCAAATTCCTTACCATCTGAGCCACCAGGCAAGTCAAGAGGGACGGAAGTCAATAGTGCCACCTACCAGAAAACAAAAGAAGGCGCTCTCACTTTTAACTTGTTATTTAAAGACACCAGCAGAGGAGCACTTCATCAAGCACCATGAAGAACCACAGTAATTCTACACCACAAGAAGAAAATGACAAATCTCCAGAAACCAAACTAAAAGTCACAGAATATTTCAATCTAACTGGTAGAGAATTCAAAGTAGCTATTGTGAAGAAACTTAATGAGATTTAAGAAAACTCAGAGGAGGGAGCTTTAACATGGCTGAGGAACAGGACAGGGAGATGAACTTCTCCCCCACAAATATATCAAAAAAATCATCTGCACGTGGAACAATTCCCACAGAATATCTTCTGAATGCGGACAGAGGACCCCAGACTTTCAGAAAGGCAAACCAATCTCCTCAGAATAAGGTAGGGCAAAAGATAAAAACAAAAAGGGAGACAAAGGAGTTCCGGGCGGGGACCTGAGCCCCTGGGGGGCTCCCGGGGAGGGAGTTATGAAGGAGGAAAAGTTTCTGCACACTAGGACACCCCCTCACAGGCGGGGTCAGGGGGAAGATTCAGAACCTCAGAGGGGAACACAGCAAGCCAGGTGCTCTGAAGGCAAACTGGAGAAAATTCACCACAGAGACTGCACTGGTTGGCACTTCCTAGCCAAGAAGCAGCTCACACTCGCGTCTCCCCACAGTTGAGTAGGGGCTGGGCACAGAGGCTCAGCCCTTGGGGATTGGTCCTCAGGGAAAGGATCAGGGTTGACTGCCGTGAGGATACTCTGGGGGTGCTAACAAGACACTGCAGAGGCAGACCTGGGAAAATGCCAGAGAAGCAAAAGATCATTCCCATGGGAAGACTCTAATGCTTCACTCTAGTTCTGCACGCTTACAGAAAAAAAGGACACAACCCTAGTGAATACCAAATGGGGGCAAGATGGCAGTGGTCTATGGCCCCAGAGGCAGAGAGGCAGGTGCAAATGCCAGAGGTGGAAGGTAGAGGGCCACTAAGGTCCCGAACCCAGAGATTGCATCTACCGCCAAGTTGTGAGTGGCTAAGGGTTGCTACCCACGTCTTCCTGGGAGCCTGAGCAGCACGACTCTGCCAAACACCAGGACCAACTCCCCTGGGGAAGTGCACAACTTGCCTCAGACTGGGGACCTCCCGCAGGGACCAAGCAAGGACCAGCTGTGGCGAGCACTCCTCACACACCCTAACAACATCTGCCTTACCCCTCCCCCATCCCGGCACAACTGAGCAAGTGAGCCCTAATAAGCTCCTATTTTCACCCCCTCATGTCTAGGTGAAGGACACAGAAGAGAGACTTACAAGCAGTTTTTGTTCAGTCGCTAAGTCGTGTCCTACTCTTTGCAGCCCCATGGTCTGCAGCATGCCAGGCTTCCCTGTCCTTCACTGTCTCCCAGAATTTGCTCAAACTCACGTGCATTGATTCAGTGATGCCATCCAACCATTTCATTCTCTGTGGCCCCCTTCTCCTCCTGTCCTCAATCCTTCTTAGCATCAGGGTCTTTTCCAATGAGTCAGCTCTTCACATCAGGTGGTCAAAATCTTGGAGCTTCAGCTTCAGCATGAGCCCTTCCAAGGGATATTCAGGATTGATTTTCTTTAGGATTGGCTGGTTTGATCTCCTTGCTGTCCAAGGGATTCTCAAGAGTGTTCTCCAGTACCACAGTTTGAAAGCATCAATTCTTTGGCACTCAGCCTTCTTTATGGTCCAATTCTCACATCTGTACATGGCTGCTGGAAAAATCATACCTTTGACTATACTTAATATGCTGTCTAGGTTTGTCATAGCTTTTCTTTCAAGGAGCAAGCATCTTTTAATTTCATGGCTGCAGTCACTGTCCACAGTGATTTTGGAGCCAAGGAAATAAAGTCTGTTACTGTTTCCATTTTTTGCCCACCTATTTCCCATGAACTGATGAGACCGAATGCCATGATCTCAGTTTTTTGAATGTTGAGTGTTAAGCCAGCTTTTTCACTCTCCTCTTTCACCTTCATCAAGAGGTTCTTTAGTTCCTCTTTACTTTCTGCCTTTGGGATAGTATCATCTGTATATCTACGGTTGTTGATATTTCTCCTGGCAACCTTGATTCTAATTTGTGATTCATCTAGCCCAGCATTTCACATGATATACTCTGCATATAAGTTAAATAGGCAGAGTGACAATACATAGCCTTGACATACTATTTTCCCAATTTTGAACCAGTCCATTGTTTCATGTTCCAGTTCTAACTGTTGCTTCTTTTCCTGCATAAAGGTTTCTCAGGAGGTAGGTAAGGTGGTCCAGCAATCCCATCTCTTTCAGAATTTTCCAGTTTGTTATGATCCACAAGGTCAAAGGTTTTTTGCATAGTCAATGAAACAGAAGTAGATGTTTTTCTGGGATTCCCTTGCTTTCTCTATGATCCAATGGATGTTGGCAATTTGATCTGTGGTCCCTCTGCCTTTTCTAAATCCAACTTTTACATATGGAAATTCTCAGTTCATGTACTGTTGAAGCCTAGTTTGAAGGATTTTGAGCATGACCTTGCTAGTATGTGAAATGAGCTCAATTGTACACTAGCTGGAACATTCTTTGGCATTGCCCTTCTTTGGGATCAGAATGAAAACTGACCTCTTCCAGAGGTAAGGCACCTTATAAGGAGAGGTGGGCTCCAAACCAAAGCAGAATGCCAGTGGCTGTGTAAGCAAAGGAAAGAAGGAGAAACTGCCCTGGAAGTGGCAGGTGCAATGGTTTACATTTCCACTCTAAGCCTGAGGCCGTAAGCTTTAGAGGTAACTGTAGATTTTGAGAACAAGTACAAACTGGAGCAACGGAAGATGCCCACAACAGGTCAAGATCTTTCTAGAAATACTGGAGGCCTTTCTGGGTAGGCAAATCGACTGGAGCAGGACAAAGGAAGAATCATTTGGACATTTCTCTCACTATCACTCTCTCTCTCTCTCTCTCTCTATATATATATATATATTTGTTTTTTTCCCCTTTTAAAAAATTATTTTCTCATATTGTCCTAATATGGTTATTTATTAATCCTTTAGTTTTTATTTTTATAACCTACTTTTTCCATTAAAAAACTCTATTTTTTAAATAAATTCCATGTTTCTGATTTTTGCTTTTTGACTTTTTGTTTTTAATTTTGTATCTTTAAGAATCTAATTTTTAGTATCTATTTTCACTGAGGGGTTTGATCACTAGCTTGATTGCTGTCTTTCGACTCCTCTTCACAGCCTTTTCTTCATTTTCCTCCCCCTTTTTCCTATGTCAGTGTGCCAATCTCTTTGGGTGTTCTTGGCTTTTGAGAGCTGGTTCACCATTAGTCTAGGCATTTTGTCTTCTGTGCTATGTGGACTGTGAAATCTTGATGCTGTTGTAAGGAGTCGGACCTGAACCCCAGATGCAGGAGGCTTGACTCCCAGGACTTTGGATCACCAAAACTCCTGACCCCATGGACATTAATAGGTGAGAGCCCTCCCAAAGGCCTCCATCTCAACACTAAGACCAAGCCCCACCTAAAACTCAGCAAGTTCCACTGCTGGACACCCTATGCCAATCCTTCAGCAAAAGAGAGGCACAACCCTGGCACATTAGCAGACAGGCTGCCCAAAGCCATACTGATCCCATAAACACCCTAAAACACACCACTGAACACTGCATTAAAGAAAAAAGAATAAAAAAGAAATGAGGATAGTCTCTGAGACTTCTGGGACAACATTTAGCATCCCAATACTCAAATCATAGGGGTCCCAGAAGATAAAAGGAAAGGGCAAGAGAAAATATTTAAGGGTATTTTAATTGAAAACTTCCCTAAAATGGGAAAAGATACAGCCACCCAAGTCCAGGAAACCCAGAGAGTTCGATACAGGATAAGTGAAAGAGAAAGTGAAGTCGTGTCCTACTCTTTGCAACCCCATGGACTGTAGCCTACCAGGCTCCTCCATCCAGGAGGCAGTACTCTGCCTCTTTCCAGGCAAGAGTACTGGAGTGGGTTGCCATTTCCTTCTCCACCATACAGGATAAACCCAAGGAGAAACATGCCAAGACCCATATTAATCAAACATGTAAATGGGCTAAGTGTTCTAGCCAAAGGACAACAGATTGGCTGAATGGATACAAAAATAAGACCACTATATATGCTATCTACAAGAGACCCACCTCAGACCAGATTGAAAGTGACGGGCTGGAAAAAGATATTCCATGAAAACAGAAATCAAAAGATAGCAGGAGTAGCAAGAAAAATAGACTTTAAAATAAAGACTGTTACAAGAGACAAAGAAGGACACTACATAATAATCAAGGGATCAATCCAAGGAGAAAATGTAACAATTACAAATATATATGCACATAGGAGCACCTAAATATATAAGGCAGATGCTAACAACTATTAAAGGGGAAATCAACAGTAACACAGTAATAGTAGGGGGCTTTAATACTCCTCTCACACCAATGAACAGATCATACAAGCAGAAAATAGGGAAAAACAAGCTTTAAACAATATATTGGACCAGTTGGACCTAACTGGTATCTACAGGGCATTTCATCCAAAAACAATAGAACAATTTCACTTTTTCCTCAAGTGCACATGGAACATTCTCCAAGATGGAACACATCTTGGGCTGTAAATCAAGCCTTGGTAAAAAAAAAAAAAAACCTGGAATTGAGAGAGTTAATTCTTTGGTAGGTTGATAAGGAGTCTGGGGCTCCTAAGGAGGAGGAAGGGGTCCAGGGCCCTCAAGGAGGAGAAAGTTTTTCTTTTCTACACTGCTTTGTCTTAGTCACATAAGACTTTTTATCTTAAACTCTGAGTTGTTACGACAATCTTTAAGACTAACTTTGTTTAAGCCCAGATCTAGACAAAACAACTCATCTTGGTCAAGGGTATGTTTTTCCTTAAACTCTGTAGTAATGATTATATAACAACAATGTATCTTGCTCCAGGACACCTCTCCTTCTTATCAAGAACCTTCTGACTAATCTTGTTATCTTAAGACCTAGTTGTGGGAGTGGGTCTACCTCTAAGCTTGTTAATTTAAGGTTTATGCTGTGGAAGTGAGTCTGGTACAAGTGTGTAAGGCCTTGATAAGCATAGTGAGTGGGGCACTCTCCACCCCCTCCTGATGTCTGTGTCAGAAGCTTTCTCTGTCCTTTCTCACTGTAATAAAGCTTCTGCCAACAAAAGCTCTGAGTGATCAAGCTTGGTCCTTGGTTCCAAAGCTAAATCTTATTCAGAGACCAGGGATCCAACACCGTTCACCATAAGCTATCAAAATCATCTCAAGCATTTTTTTCTGACCACAACACTGTAAGACTAGATATCAACTACAGAAAAAAAAAAACTAGAAAAAGCATAAACACATGGAGGCTAAACAATACGCTTTTGAATAACCAACAGATCACTGAAGAAATAAAAAAGAAAATCATAATAGGCCTAGAAACAAATGATATTGAAAACGTGACAACTCAAAACCTATGGGATGGAGTAAAAGCAGTGCTAAGAGGGAAGTTTATAGCAATACAAGCCTATCTCAAGAAACAAGAGACATCAAACAACCTACCTAACTTTACACCTAAAGCAACTAGAAAAAGGAGAATTTAAAAAAACCCAGTTAGTAGAAGGAAAGAAATCATAAAGATCAGAGAAATAAATCAAAAAGAAATGAAGGAGACGATATCAAAGATCAATAAGACTAAAAGATGGTTCTTTGAGAAGATAATTAAAATTGACAAATGGTTAGCCGGACTCATCAAGAAAAACAGAAAGAAGACTCAAATCATTAAAATTAGAAATGAAAAAGGTAAAATTACAACACACAACACAGAAATACAAAAGGATCATAAAAGACTACTACCAGCATCTATATGTTGATATAATGGGCAACCTAGAAGAAATGGATAAATTTCTCAAGTTCAGTTCGTTTGCTCAATCCTGTCCAACTCTTTGTGACCCCATAGATTGTAGCACACTAGGCTTCCATGCCCATCACCAACTCCTGGAGCTTGCTCAAATTCATGTCCATCGAGTCAGTGATGCCATCCAACCATTTCATCCTCTGTTGTCCCCTTCTCCTCCTGCCTTCAATCTTTTCCAGCATTAGGGCCTTTCTAGTGACTGAGTTCTTTGCATCAGGTGGCCAAGTATTGGAGTTTCAGCTTCGCATCAGTCCTTCCAATGAATATTCAGGACTGATTTCATTCAGGATCAACTGGTTGGATCTCCTTGCAGTCCAAGGGACTCTCAAGAGTCTTCTCCAACACCACAGTTCAAAAACATCAACTTTTTGGCACTCAGCTTTCTTTACAGTCCAACTGTCACATCCAAACATGACTACTGGAAAATCCATAGCTTTGACTAGATGGACCTCTGTTGGCAAAGAAATACATCTGATTTTTAATATGCTGTCTATGTGGGTCATAACTTTTCTTCCAAGGAGCAAGCATCTTTTAATTTCATGGTTGCAGTCACCATCTGCACCAATTTTGGAGCCCCCCAAAATAAAATCTGTCCCTGTTTTCATTGTTCCCCCATCTATTTCCCATGAAGTGATGGGACTGGATGCCATGATCTCATTTTTTTTGAATGCTGAGTTTTAAGCCAGCTTGTTCACCCCCCTCTTTCACTTTCATCAAGAGGCTCTTTAGTTCTTCACTTTCTGCCATAAGGGTGGTGTCATCTGCAAATCTGAGGTTATTGACATTTCTCCCAGCAATCTTGATTCCAGCTTGTGCTTCATTCAGCCCAGCATTTCACATGATGTACTCTGCATATAAGTTAAATAAGCAGGGTGACAATATACAGCCTTGATGTACTCCTTTCCCAATTTGGAACCAAAGAATATAATCAATCTGATTTTGGTACTGACCATTTGGTGATGTCCATGTGGAGAGTCATCATCTCGTGTATTGTTGGAAGAGGGTATTAGCTATAACCAGTGTGTTCTCTTGGCAAAATTCTGTTAGCCTTTGCCCTGCTTCATTTGGTACTCCAAGGCCAAACTTGCCAGTTACTCAAGGTATCTCTTGACTTCCTACTTTTGCATTCCAGTCCCCTATGACAAAAAGGACATCTTTTTTTGGTGTTACTTCTAGAAGATCTTCAAAGAACCATTCAACTTCAGCTTCTTTGGCCTTAGTGGTTCGGGCACAGACTTGTATTACTGTGATATTGAATGGTTTGCCTTGGAAATGAACAGAGCTCATTCTGTCATTCTTGAGGTTGCACCCAAGTACTGCATTTTGGATAGTACAAACTCTTAGAAAAGTATATATAACCTTCCAAAACAGAACCAGAAAGAAATACAAAATAGGAACAAACCAATCACAAACATGGAAATTGAAATTCTAATAAAAAATCTTCCAACAAACAGAAGCTCAGGGCCAGATGGGTTGACAGGCGAATTCTACCAAAAGTTGAGAGACGAGCTAACACCTATTCTACTCAAACTCTTCCAGAAAACTGCAGAGAAAGGAAAACTCCCAAATTCATTCTATGAGGCCACCATCACTCTGATACCAAAACTAGACAAAGGTGCCGAAAAAAAAAAAAAAAAGAAAACTATCAGCCAGTATATCACTGATGAACATAAATGCAAAAATTCTTAACAAAATTCTAGCAAACACAATCCAACAACATAATAGAAAGATCATACATCATAATCAAGTGGGCTTTATTCCAGGGATGGAAGGATTCTTCAATATTCTCAAATCAACCAATATGATACACCATATTAACAAACTGAAAGATAAAAACCATACAATTATATCAATAGAAGCAGAGAAATTCTTTGACAAAATTCAACACTCATTTATGATGAAAACTCTCCAGAAAATATGCACAGGGGGAACATAAGTCAACATAATAAAGGCCATATAAGACAAATCCATAGCAAATATTGTTCACAATGGTGAAAAATTGAAATCATTTCCTCTAAAATGAGGAACAAAACAAGGTTTTCCACTGTTGCCACCATTATTCAACAGAATTTTGGAAGTCCTAACCAAAGCAATCAGAGAAGAAAAATAAATAAAAGGAATCAAGATTGGAAAAGAAGCAAAACTCTCACTGTTTACATATGTCATGATTTTCTACATAGAAAACCCTAAAGATGCCACCAGAAAATCCAGAAAAACATCTACTTCTGCTTTATTGACTATACTAAAGACTTTGACTACATGGATCACAACAAACTGTGGAAAATGCTTAAAGAGATGGGAATACCAGACCACCTTAACTGCCTCATGAGAAACCTGTATGCAGGTCAAGAAGCAACAGTTAGAACTGGACATGGAACAATAGAGTGGTTCAAAATTGGGAAAGGAGTATGTCAAGGCTGTATACTGTCACCATGCTTATTTAACTTATATGCAGAGTACATCATGCTAAATGCCAGGCTGGATGAAGCTCAAGCTGGAGCAAGATTGCTGGGAGAAATATCAATAATCTCAGACATGCAAATAATACCACCCTAATGGCAGAAAGCGAAGAGGAACTAAAGAACCTCTTGTGAAGGTGAAAAAGGAAAAAGCTGGCTTAAAACTCAACATTCAAAAAACTAAAATCATGACATCTGGTCCCATCACATCATGGCAAATAGAGGGGCAAAAAATGGAAACAGTGGCAGACTTTATCGTCTTCAGCTCCAAAATGACTACAGACAGTGACTGCAGCCATGAAATTAAAAGATGCTTGCTCCTTGAAAAAAAAAAAAAAACCATGACAAACCTAGACAGTGTATTAAAAAGCAGATACATACTTTGCCTACAAAAGTCCATCTAGTCAAAGCTATAGCTTTTCCAGTATTCATGTACAGATGTGAGCTCTGGACCATAAAGAAGGCTGAGAGCCAAAGAACTGACACTTTCCAACTGTGGTGCTGGAGAAGTCTTGAGAGTTCCTTGGACTGCAAGGAGAACAAAACAGTCAATTCTAAAGGAAATCAACCCTGAATCCTCACTGGAAGGACTGATGCTGAAGCTGAAGCTCCAATAATTTGGCCACCTGATGCAAAGAGCAAACTCACTATAAAAGATGCTGATGCTGGGAAAGATTGAGGGCAAGAGGAGGAGGGGGTGACAGAGGATGAGATAGTTGAATGTCATCACTGACTCAATGGACATGAGTTTTAGCAAACTCCAGGAGACAGTGAAGGACAAGGAAGTCTGGCATGCTGCAGTCCATGGGGTTGCAAAGAGTCAGACATGACTGAGCAACTGAACAACAACAAAAACCAGTGAATATAGTAGTCGTGGGATCAAAATTAAGACACAGAAATCTCTTGCACTCCAATGTACTAACAATGAAAAATCAGGAAGAGAAATTAAGGACACAATCCCATTTACCACTGTAACAAAAAGAATAAAATACTTAGGGATAAATTTACCTAAAGAGACAAAAGACCTATATTCAGAAAACTATAGGACACTGACGAAAGAAATTGAAGATGACACAAACAGATGGAATAATATACCACGTTCTTGGATTGGAATAATAAATAATATGAAGATGACTATACTACCAAATGCAATCTATAGATTCAACACAACCCCTATCAAACCACCAATGATATTTTTCACAGAACTAGAACAAACAATTTCACAATTTGTATGGAAAGACAAAAGGCCCCAAAAAGCCAAAGTAATCTTGAGAAAGAAGAATGAAGCTGGAGGAATAAACCTTCCTGACTTTAGACTATACTACAAAGCTACACTCATCAAGACCGTACGGAAAAATAGAAACATAGACCAATGGAACAAGATAGAAAGCCTGGAGATAAATCCACGCACCTATGAACACCTTATCTTTGACAAAGGAGGCGAAACATACAATAGAGAAAAGACAGTTTCTTCAATACATGGTGCCAGGAAAACTGGGAAGCTATGTGTAAAAGAATGAAATTAGAACACTTCCTAACACCAAAAACAAAAATAAACTCGAAATGGAATAAAGACCTAAATGTAGACCAGAAACTATAGAACTCTTAGAGGAAACCAGGCAGAACACTCTTAAAACATAAATCACAGAATGAACCTATATGACCCACCTCTCAGAGTAATGAAATAAAACAAAAATAAACAAATGGGACCTAATTAAACTTAAAAGCTTTTGCACAATGAAGGAAAACTATAAGTAAAGTGAAAATGCAACCCTCAGAATGGGAGAAAACAATAGCAGCTGAAACAACTGACAAAGAATTAATCTCCAAAAGGTCGAAGCAGTTCATGCAGCTCAATATCAGAAAAACAATCCACTCAAAAAGTGGGCAGAAGACCTAAATAGACATTTCTCCAAAGAAGACATAAAGATGGCTAATAAAGAGATGAAAAAATGCTCAACATCACTCTTAGAGAAATGCAAATCAAAACTACCCAGAGGTATATCACCTCACACCAGTCAGAATGGTCATCATCAAAAAATCTACAAATAATAGATATTGGAGAGGATATGGAGAAAAGGGAACCCTCTTGCACTGTTAGTGGGAATGTAAATTAATACAGTCACTATGGAAGACAGTACGGAGTCTTATGTCCTAGTTTAAAAACTAGGACAAAAACCACCATATGAACCAGGAATCCCACTACTAGGAATATTCCCTGAGGAAATTGAAATTGAAAAAGACACATGTGCCCAAAAGCTCATTGCAATGCACTATTTACAATAGCTAGGATATAGAAGAAACCTAGATGTCCATTGACAGATGAATGGATAAAGAAGTTGTGGTATATATACACAATAGCATATTCCTCAGCCATAAAAAGAATGCATCTGAGTCAGTTCTAATGAGGTGGATGACTCCAGAGCTTATTATATACTGAGTGAAGTTAAGTCAGAAAGAAAAAGACAAATACCAGATATTAATGCATCTATATGGAATCTAGAAAGACAGTACTGATGATTCTATCTGCAGGGCAGCAAAGGAAATGCAGGCATTAGGGAGACGGTAGGAGGGAGGGAGAGGGTGAAAAGGCTTGAGAGAGTAGTTCTGAACATATATTACCATATGTAAAATAGACAGCCAGTGGAAATTTGCTGTATGGTGCAGAGAATCCAAAGCTGGTGCTCTGTGACAATCCACAAGGATGGGATAGAGGGGGAGGTGGGAAGGAGGTTTAAGAGGGAAGCAGACATGTGTATGCCTGTGGCTGATTCATCTTGATGGATGGCAGAAACCATCACTATACTGTAAAGTAATTATCCTCCAGATAAAAATAAAAGAAAACTTTAAAAAAAGAAAACCCAGAAAAGCAGTTTAATGTGCTCAGAAATTTTAAAAACTGAGAAGGAATACTTTACCAAAGAAACTGAAACTAAAAAAAAAAAAACCAAACCGAAATTCCAGAGCAGAAGCACTCAATAAATGAGATGAAGAATGCATTAGAAGACACTGGAAATAGAGAAGAGCATATGGGAAAGAGTATTAGTGAGCTCGATGGCAGATAGCTAGAAATGATACAAATAGAAGAGGAAAGAGAAATAAGACACTTTAAAACTAAGAAAATTCTACAAGAGCTATGCAACTTTTTTGGGAAGGGCAACATTAGCATGATGGGAATCATAAAAGAAAAAAACAGGCAGAAGGGAGCAGAGATTATTTAAAGAAATAACAACAGAGAACTTCTCAAACCTGGAGAAGGAGCTGCCATATAAGCCCATGAAGCTCAGAGAACACCTAATCTCTTCAACACAAAAGACCTTCCCCAAGACATAATATTAAAACTGTTGAAAGTCAATGACAGAGAAAAACTTTTAAAGATAGCCATGGAAAGAAAGGACAGTAACTACAAAGGATCCCCCATCAGGTTGTTAGCAGCTCTCCAAGCCGAGACCCCAGAAGCCAGGAGGGAGCAGAAGGATGCTCTCAAAGTACTGAAAGATTAAAAACTGCCAACCCAAAATACTCTATCCTACAAAGTTATCACTTAGATACAAAGAAGAAATACTTCCACAGACAAACAAATGATGAGGGAGTTCATCAACATCAGACTTGCCTTATAAGAGATGTTAAAAGGAACTCTTTTACTAGAAATAAAATGGGAAAAATACACAAAACTTTGAGCAAGATGATAAACAGATAGAATCATAAAATTGCAATTCTTTATCAGAATAGGTTTTTAAACATTTTATTCTAATATAAAGGCTAGAAAAAGTAAAGAAAGCAGGAAAATAACTATAGCTATCTCAGTTTAGCAACAAAGTCACAACATAAAAGCAGATAATTATTTTTTAATAGTTTGAAATCAAAATATGCATAGAAACTAATGAAAATAAAAACACAACCCAAAACCTATTGGATTCAGTAAAAGCAGTGCTAAGGGGAAGGTTCATAGCAATACAAGCCTACCTCAAGAAACAGGAGAAAAATCAAATAAATAACCTAACTCTACACCTAAAGCAACTAGAAAAAGAAGAAATGAAGAACCACAGGGTTAGTAGGAGGAAAGAAATCATAAAAATTAGTGCAGAAATAAATGTAAAAGAAACAAAGGAGACCATAGCAAAAACCAACAAAGCTAAAAGCTGGTTCTTTGAGAATATAAATAAAATATACAAACCATTAGCCAGACTTATCAAGAAAAAAAGAGAGAAGAATCAAATCAACAAAATTAGAAGTGAAAATGGAGAAATCACAACAGACAACACAGAAATACAAAGGATCATAAGAGACTACTATCAGCAACTATATGCCAATAAAATGGACAACTTGGAAGAAATGGACAAATTCTTAGAAAAGTGTAACTTTCCAAAACTGAACCAGGAAGAAAATCTTAACAGACCATCAAAACCACAGAAATTGAAACTGTAATCAGAAATTTTCCAGCAAGCAAAAGCCCAGGACCAGATGGCTTCACAGCTGAATTCTACCAAAAATTTAAAGAACTAACACCTATCTTACTCAAACGCTTCCAGAAAATTGCAGAGGAAGGTAAGCTTCCAAACTCGTTCTATGAGGCCACCATCACCCTAATTCCAAAACCAGACAAAGATGCCACAAAAAAAGAAAACTACAGGCCAATGTCACTGATGAACACAGATGCAAAAATCCTTAACAAAATTCTAGCAAACAGAATCCAACAACATATTAAAAAGATCATACATCATGACCAAATGGGCTTTATCCCAGGGATGCAAGGATTCTTCAATATTCACAAATCAATCAATGTGATACACCACATTAACAAATTGAAAGATAAAAACCATATGATTATCTCAGTTTATGCAGAGAAAGCCTTTGACAAAATTCAACATCCATTTATGATAATAACCCTCCAGAAAGCAGGAATAGAAGGAACATACCTCAACATAATAAAAGCTATATGCGATAAACCCACAGCAAACATTATCCTCAATGGTGAAAAACTGAAAGCATTTCTCCTAAAGTCAGGAACAAGACAAGGGTGCCCACTCTCACCACTACTATTCAACATAGTTTTGGAAGTTTTAGCCACAGCAATCAGAGAAGAAAAAGAAACAAAAGGAATCCAGATTGGAAAAGAAGAAGTAAAACTCTCATTGTTTGCAGATGACATGATCCTCTACATAGAAAACCCTAAAGACTCCACCAGAGAATTACTAGAGCTAATCAATGAATATAGTAAAGTTGCAGGATATAAAATTAACACACAGAAATCCCTTGCATTTCTATACACTAACAATGAGAAAACAGAAAGAGAAATTAAGGAAATAATTCCATTCACCATTGCAACAAAAAGAATAAAATGCTTAGGAATAAAGCTACCTAAAGAAACAAAACACGTATATATAGAAAACTATAAAACACTGACGAAAGAAATCAAAGAGGACACAAATAGATGGAGAAAATACCATGTTCGTGGATTGGAAGAATCAATATCTTGAAAATAAGTATACCACCCAAAGCAAGCTATAGATTCAATGCAATCCCTATCAAGCTACCAACGGTATTTTTGAGAGAACTAGGACAAATAATTTCACAATTTGTATGGAAATACAAAAAACTCTAATAGCCAAAGCAATCTTGAGAAAGAAGAATAGAACTGGAGGAATCAATCTGCTTGACTTCAGGCTATACTACAAAGCCACAGTCATCAAGACAGTATGGTACTGGCACAAAGACAGAAATATAGGTCAATGGAACAGAATAGAAAGCCCAGAGATAAATCCACGAACCTATGGACACCTTATCTTTGACAAAGGAGGCAAGGATATACAATGGAAAAAAGACAACCTCTTTAACAAGTGGTGCTCGGAAAACTGGTCAACCACTTGTAAAAGAATGAAACTAGAACACTTTCTAACACCATACACAAAAATAAACTCAAAATGGATTAAAGATCTAAATGTAAGACCAGAAACTATAAAACTCCTAGAGGAGAACATAGGCAAAACACTCTCTGACATAAATCACAGCAAGATCCTCTATGACCCACCTCCCAGAATATTGGAAATAAAAGCAAAAATAAACAAATGGGACATAATGAAACTTAAAAGCTTTTGCACTACAAAGGAAACTATAAGTAAGGTGAAAAGACAGCCCTCAGATTGGGAGAAAATAATAGCAAATGAAGAAACGGACAAAGGATTAATCTCAAAAATATATAAAGCTAGTTTTAAATGTGAGCTCTTTCAAAATTCTGCAGCCAAAGATTTATGTGAGATGTATTATAATTACTTTATTCATTCTTTGTGGGGAAAATGAGCTTTCATCTCATATGGCGGTATTTCATTGTGGTTACTGGTTACTCTTAATTATGTGTACTTTTTCATGTGGTAGAGAATAAGCAGCGTTTTCTTCAATAGGAGGCATGAAATTCCCTAACATATTCTAAATTTATTTATGCACATTGATAGTTCTCACAACAAAAAAACTAATTGTTTTGAATAAAAACCTCAAGTTTCCTAAGCTGAATTATAGTTCATTTTTAACTTTCTTTTAAGGACCCCAGAGACAGGGCAGTGTGCTGCTGAATATCTCTGAAGTACATTCTACATTAGGATGTTGGAGCTGGGGGTTTATTGTGTTGATGGAGAATGCTAATCCTGAAGCTCTCTCTTTCTCATCAGTCTTGCTGCATGTGGGAGTTGGTGTATTTTCTATTAATTACTGCTCTAGGAACATTCTCCCTGACCCATTAAATGAAGCCCTAGACAGACTAAGTGGAAAGAACATTATTTTATTACTACTTTAGTGATGCGGGTACACACAGGTATTATTATTCGGTCTTAAGACTGGTGCTTTTTACTTCGAGTAGAAAAGTCAAATTAATCATTCCATAGCTAAGGCTTTTAAGCTTAATTGAACCTTCTTCATCTAATATTGGTTGATCAGAACTGGTTACTTTAGCTTTCTATAACCTTTATTTTTTAAATAGAAAGTGGGGAAGAAAAACCAATGTCCTGGAACTTGCTCTGATGTTCAAAATGGCAAGTTAAATCCATACCAAATGTAGTTTTGAGTGTTACATGGGAAAGCACATGATTGGAGGTATAATGTAACCCTTAGTGTGGGATCAGAAAGCTGCCTTTGTGTGGATGCCACAAGCATATCAAAAACAGAATCTTTCCTTTTTTCTGATCAAGAATAATTTTGAACATTTTTTGAAGTTGCAGAAGATGAGGCCTAAATTTCTATGGCCGACTGGTCTTATGAGTCATCCGGATTGACCAAAAGATAGCCTAGTCTGCTGCTCTATACATCTACAGAAGGATTACATATCTCTAAATAATTTCACATTTTATATTTGGGAAACACCGACCCTGCAGTTTTGCAGTTTAAGGGATGGGGATCCAGGCATTTTGGTATAACTTCTGGTTCTGGGAGATGGATCAGCAATGTGCTTCCCCTAACCCCATAACTAAGGTGCTGGTTTCAGCAACTGTCCATTTGGGTCTTCAGGTGAAAAACAAGCAAAACTATGCTGGTGAATTCCCTTGAAGATCCACACCACTGTTCTAACCCTCTCCCTATAGTTACAGACGTGAAAGGATATCCTTAGGACACTCAGAAAAGAAGTGAAAAAGAAGGAATGCTTAGAAACTAAATCTGACAGGCAAGCAATAAAACAGAAATCTAAAAACAAATACAGGCTGTTTAAGTGGCTCCATTAACATATATTCCTGAGCTCCTATTGTGTGCCCTGCATAAGTGTAAGCAGACATATAAAAGAATGAGAGTATTTCTTACCTACTATACTTGCCTAATGAAATTTAAATTAATATTAAATTTAGAAATAAAAATGCTCATCATACTGTAAAAAGTCAACGTGGAATTTCAAGCCCACCAGATCATTAAATGGAAAGTTTATTTTGTGTGTCTTGACTGTTTAAGGTATTGTGTGTAAAGCACACTGTGCCTGGCAAAGAGTAAGACCACAGTAAATGGCCGCGTTACTGTTATTGCTGTTGATTTGTGAACGTTCTGCTGTCCAGTCCCAAGTAGATGTAATGGCTGGTAGTAGACTGTGAAATGACATATAACACCACTGAGCATTCTAAATGCTGGACAAGGAACAGAAAGAGCCAGACAAAATTCTCATTCCGGGACAGAAAATCAGGCCAATCCACAAACCTGGTAACTGTCCTTTGCCAGAGTAGATCTTAGAAGGGGCCAGGAGTGGAGGCAGGAACCATGAGAAACAAGCTTTGCTGCCAGCAATCAGAGAACCTCTAGGCATCAGCTTCAAGATAAGTGTGCTAAGAACCAGCCCCCTTCTTAGGCATGGTTTCACCTGAAGTTTGTGACTCAACACTGTTTAATTTTCTGTATAGATATATCTCATTTTATACCTATAGCCTACAATATGATAGACTTTACTTCCCGTAAACCTTGCCTTAAGTGGATTTTACTGGAATGCATTTATTCTGTGAAGTAGAACATAGCTTATTGGATAATGCAGCTCTCCCCCATGTGTAGAATTCTGTAGAATGAGGACTATGAAATGATTTCGCAGAACAAAAAATTGCTCTTATGGCCTTAGGAATTACATGATATAAAATTGTCAGCAGAGGAGGTTGGGAAATGACCTTTGCCACCACGGCCTCTGGGCCACATGCTGCCCCTGATGCAGGCCTCTTCAGCGCCCTGGGCAGTGAGGCTGACCTGGTTGGCAGGAAATGTTAGAGCCCTCTCTGTGGCAGCTGCTCTCACCCACCCTTCTGCACCTCAGCCTGTTGTCTTCTCTCAACTCACCTATCATCTAGGTCAGAACCAACCTTCAGAGACTCGTTTTTCATTCTTAGCTCCCAGGTCTGTTCTGTGGTCATCCATCCTCAGATATTTTCCCCTAATACAGTCCTTCTGTTTTTCAAACACCCAGTTTTTCAAGCAGCAACACACAAGTGAAGCCCAGTATTTACAAAAGAGGCTGGAGCCACTCTGGGTAAACTGGGGTAGGATCTAGAGCCCTGCCACCAATTCTCCACCCACCCCTCCCCTGGCTCCCCCTGGGAGCCCAGCAGAACCCTCAGAATCCATAGAGAAGTAGGTCCACCTGTGGAGTTTAAGTTCGTTTTGTGAGCACCTACCATGTGCATCTGCCACAAGATAATTATGGAAACAGGTCTATCGTGGTGGACAGAACAAGCTTTAAGAGACAAAGCAGAGTCTTTCCTTTTCCTGATTCTGGACTGTCCAGATCCCTCTCAAGTCCAAGCCTAACAAGGTGGGTCACCGCTAAGGCTGAGGTTTTGAAAAGCTGTGCTTATGGTGGGCTGTCCCACCCCAAAGGTTAGGAGCAGAAAAATGGTGAAAGAGTGTCTTGGCGGAAGAAAGGAAACCCAGTCAGCGAGGCCCAGAAGTCAAAGCCAAGTGAGAGCGGAGAGCAGCCAGCACCCAAGACAGAGCCCGGCATCTGCCTCCATCACTGACCATCGACAGCCGTGTGGGTGGGTCAGGGCAGACATGTGGGGAATGATGGTCCTCTTGGTTCATAGAGTATTCTCTTTGGTTCTGGCCTTGGCTTATTATACCCCTCCTCCTCCCTTCATAAAGAAAGCAAGCAAGCTCCTGTCACTTCTCTCCTGCCTCCCTCCTTTATAAAGGGCCCTGTGATTTTGTGAGGCCCTGAGAAGGCTGTGCAGTTTCTAGGCTGGCTTCTTGGTCACCAGACCCAGAGCAGCAGTTTTCAGTCTTGTCTCTGGCCTGACACTCTTCAGTCATGTTCACAAGCCCGACACGCTTCCATGGACATGGGCAGATTTTGCCAACTCCTCCCCCACAACAGGGCCTCGAACATTTTGCATGCTGATAATTCTAAAAGCACTGTACTGACTAAAGCAGCTTGCCAAGGATCCGTCAGGAGTGTAGGGTTCTGAGGGACTTCAGTGCAGAGGAACCAGCTGCACCATCTCCTCTCCGTCCCCTTCCCTCTTACTTAGGAAAATGCATCGATGTAAAAATTAGAGTAGGTGTAATCTTGAATTTTCTCTAATTTCTAAAAGAGTAATTATTAGAAAATACGCATGCTACAACAATAATTTAACCCTCTTATGGTTGACACAGAAATGAAGACCTTCAAGTATGTTTGTGATTCAAGTAACACACTCTAATAAGCTATGTTTAAGGTCTTTTGTCCTAGGAATCTTGATATGAATTACAGTATCAGTAGCTTTTAATTTATTGTTAGTGTCTTGCCTGTATCCAAAAAGGAATGGTAGTAATTTGCACATACTAATAACACTGTTAATGTGGAAACAGAAATGTTTAAACCTTTTCTAATAAGGGAGACAAAGCAAATGTGTAACCATTCTTTGTGCCAGTAAGTCACTGCACATATAATATTTATGCTTGAGCTTCCCACTAGCGAAAGTAAGAAAAGAAAGTGTGCTGAAGAGAAAGTGTAAGTCTTTTGAAAAAGAGAAGTTCTTTTCAAGTACTAAATTGTAAAAATGGTTTGTCACAGAGAACATTAAATGTAAGAGATGATACAGGAACCTCATTTTTACAACCATCACAGATGCATCATATTTGTGATCCTTGATTAGATTCTGCCCGTCCTCCTCATGGAGTAACTCTGCTTTGCTTTGCAAAACCACAGTCATCTTGCCTAAGGATGACTTGGTGATAAACCAGAAACTCACATATGTTCATTCAATGTTTATTAGAGGTCCAGCCCCAGCCTGGGTGTAAATTCAGGCCATAGATTAGGTTTGGAACAGACTGAGTTCCCATCAATTAATGCTAATATGTTCATTTCATTTCTAAAACTGCAGGATTTCTAATTGATTTGCTTTTAAAATCTGCCTTCTCTAGGAGTTCTGTGGAATTTATCCTCTTGTGATGCCGTAAAGATGACAATCATCCGAGATGCTCTCTCGACCCTGACAAACACTGTGATCGTTCCACATTCTGGATGGAATAACTCTTCTTTTGATGATGATCATAAAATTAAATTTCAGACTTCACTCGTTCTGCGTAATACAACAGGTTGCCTGAGGTAGATATTTTATTTCTTCTTTCCGATTGTGATTAATATGTGTCATAGCCAAGTTGATTTTAGGATGATTTACTTCACTTTCATTAATATCTCTGTAAGTTTCCAAGTTTGTTTCAAAATTTAGGCCACTAGACTTTGTTCATCTGTGAGGAAAACATTATGAGCACAGACTAGTGGCTTGATAGACATTATCTTGTAAACGACTCTTCTGTAGAGTAGTCAAAAAAACCCTTTCAGTCTGAAAAATTACTGACACAATGCCAGTGTTTTACACTTTAACAGCATTTTTCTGGTTATTACATTCTGATTGCTAATGTGTTTGCAGCCTGGTTTTTGTTTAAATTCAAAATGTGGAGGTATAAACTTTGAGTTGTAAAATGAGTAAGTCATGAAGGTATGATGTACACCTTGGTGACTAGGTGCTGTGTGTGTGTGCTCAGTCGCTCAGTCATGTCCGACTCTTTGAGACCCCATAGACTGTAGCTCCCTGGGCTCCGCTGTCCATGGGGATTCTCCAGGCAAGAATACTGGAGTTGGTTGCCATTTCTTTCAACAGGGCATCCCCCAACCCAGGGATCGAACATTGCAGGCAGATTCTTTAGCATCTAAGCCATCAGGGAAGCCCTGGTGACTATGGTGACTATAGTCAACAATATTGTGTTGTAAAGTTGAAAGAGACTTAAGAAAGTTAATCTTAAAAGTTCTCATCACAAGAAATATGTTTTTTGACTTTCTGTGATGACAGGCTCACTGTGGTGATCATTTCACAGTGTATACAGATGTCAAATCACTGTGTTGTACACCCGAAACTAATATAATGTCTGGTAATTAGATGTCAGTCTTTTTAAATTGGGGCTTCTCTGATAGCTCAGTTGGTAAAGAATCTGCCCATAATGCAGGAGACCCCAGTTCAATTCCTGGGTTGGGAAGATCCACTGGAGAAGGGATAGGCTACCCAGTTTTCTTGGGCTTCTCTTGTGGCTCAGCTGGTAAAGAATCCACCTGCAATGCGGGAGACCTGGGTTCAATCCCTGGGTTGGGAAGATCCCCTGGAGAAGGGAAAGGCTACCCATTCCAGTATTCTGGCCTAGAGAATTCCATGGACTGTATAGTCCATGAAATCTCAAAAAGTCGGACATGACTGAGTGACTTTAACTTTTTTAATGTAATAGTTGAAACCTTTTTGCTTTTCAAAGGGTGCAGAAGGGTGTGGTTTAAACAGTCATTGGATTTGAGTTTTATAAATAAATGAAAATGAACCCAAATACTATTTTCAGTCATTATCTTTAGCACTTGAAATCCAGAAAGCCTCCTTTAAGTGTTACAGTATTGCTCCTTATTGGCTGGTCATTCTCATCAGCTGTTGCCCAGGTTTCTTGGGAACTTGAAACAAACCTTAGGGCTCTGCCTCAGACAGACTGGCCTCCTGTCCCATTCTGAGCCTTGGTTTCCTCATCTTTAGAACAGCGGTAACAATACCATCTCCGAGTTGTGAAGACTCAGCTTGTATAGAATGCTTCCTGTAGTGATTACACACGCTATTCACGTTTAGGCTAAGATGTCTAAGCATCTCTACAACAGAGCTTGTGGGAGCAGGGGGAAGGGCCTGGGCTTCTCCTCTGAAGCCTTCCCCTATTGGAATGGTTAGGTTAACTGTGGGCTCCTTCGCCTAGAACCGGCGTGGTGGTGCTGAGGAGTCAGGCTCTTAGAGGACAGACCAACTCCCTGACTCAGATTCCTGCATCACCAAGCAGGTCACATGGCCTCTACTGCTGATTCGTGGGTCAGCATCTCATCCTCTCCCCATGCCTGAAAGGGGAGACTGTGATCACTCAGCCAGTCTGCCAGGCTTCAGGGAAAGCCCGGGAGCAGGACACACAGGCTCCCCCAGTGGTTCAGAGCTATTAACATTTGGCGAATGCCTTCTGTGTTCATTTAGTGATGACCAAAACAGACTGGCTCCCTGCTGTGATAGAACAAAATTCCATTGATGAAGATAGGTAAATAAACAAGAAAATAACAGATGTCATTTAAAAGAAAATAGGGTGACCTAAGCGTTACTAGGTGGGTACTTTGAAGGTCAGGCGGTCTCTCATAGGAGGTAAAGTTTAAGCCTAGATCTGAAATACTACAGGAGCTGCTCGCATGAGGGCCGGTGAGGCAGGTGAGCAGGTCACACATCTCGGCAGAGGAAACAAGGAGTGTAGAGACTCTGGGGCAGGGGCCGGCTTGAGGCTTAATGGGCAAGGTGCAGAGTCCTGCCAGGTTATGGCAGATTTTTTAAATCACAGGAAAGAGTCTGTACCACATGCCATGCCATGGGAAACAGGGTTTTAATCACGGGAGTGGGCATGGTTTCTGACTATGATGTAGGAGACAGTGGAGGCAAGAAGCTGAGGCTGTGCATCAATCCAAGCAATCAATGAGAGTGGCTGAGACCAGGCTCTGGAGAGAAGTAGGCACAGTGGGGTATGTTATGGAGGGAAAGGCTGACAAGATTTGCTTATTGACTGACTGTGATAGACAATGAAAAGGGAGAAAGTAAGGACAGCGCCTTTATCTTTGGCCAGATCAGCTGGGAGCATGGAAGTGCTGTTGATGAGGTCAGGCAGAGGGGCAGGGGGAGCAACTGAGGGTTTAGCCTGGTCTACTTTGAGAAGTCTAATTAGCTATCCATCCGGTAATATCAGGATAAATGAGTTTGGAGTTCTTGAGAAGGGTTGCCCTAAAGATAGACATTTGGGGGTCATGGGTCCATAGGTTGTGTTCCTTGTTAAATCCAAGGAACAGAAGGACACCACTCAGGAAGAATGCAAAGATAGAGGCAGGGACCAGTATAGCCCTGGGCACCCCAGAGGGACCCACGGGCAGAAGAGGCTGAGAAGGAAGACAGCAGATGAGAGGAAAACCAGAGAGATATGAGGAACAGAAGAGGGCAGCTGTTGAGTGCAGCATAGAGGTTACCGCGGATAACAACAGTAGAGGGATTATAGGTGATAGTATCTCTTTGGCCTCAGAAAAACAAAGGTGAAAAGAGAAGTCATTCTCAATCCCCCTTGCAAAGGCTAATTTTTGCAAAATTGCAGAGTTAGACTACTTTGTTAATGGCACATAAAATAGAGCCTTATAATTTGGTATCAGTTCACAAAGTTGAATGGATAGTAAAATTTCAGTATGGATGAGACCTAAAAACAACTCAGAGTTTTTAATAATTTAAAAGATGAGGAAAATTGTAGCATGACCAAGTGTTCTCATTTAACCTGAAGTTTTTGTATAAGAAATGATGTTTCCTCTGTTCATTCAAGAAGCATTTATGACCATCAACTACATGCAAAAAATGTTTTAATAGGTGCAAGGACTGCCAAGACCTTACAAGGAAGTAAAACTGCCTGAATATAACAACCATGCGTGGCTAACAAACATCCTTTCACATGGTGGGGACTTTTGTAATTGCTTTATCTGTAGCAATTCATCTTTTCCTCACAGCAATCCTATGAGATAGTTACTATTATTCCTCCTTTTTTTAGGAGGGATAACTTTAAAAAAAAAAAAAAGTTTAGAAGGAAACTCAGGATAAGCCCCCAAAATAATTATTTTAGGAGGTTAGAAAGTGACCTGTCACAAGAGAGATACAAAGTTCAAGTGTCCCTGCTGTCTTCTATTCATGGCTAATGAGGGGCTGGCTATTATGGTGAGCTCTTGAGATATTAAAATGCAGGCTCCATACGCCTCCTCAGACCAGATTTGCATGCTGCTCTGCAGTCCATTCTCAGATCATTAAGGTAAGGCTCCATGGCTAATGAGCTCCCCCGTGTCTCTGCCTGTATAGGAATCTCAGCTCTGCTGGGGAGGAAGCAAGGAAGCAGATGCGGTCCTGCGAGGGGCTGGTGGACTCGCTGTTGTATGTGATCCACACGTGTGTGAACACTTCTGATTATGACAGCAAGGTCAGTGAATGCTGGTTGGCAGAGGACAACAGCTGCTGACCACCACTATCTGCATGCCTTTGACTCTGGCTGGAATTCCTGACCCTCTCCTCTTCGTTAGGTTACACTCCAGGTTAAAGGGAGAATGTCTCTAAAAATTACAAGTTAACAGAGACAAGAGAACTTAATGAAAATAGCCTTAGAACCGTGAAAACTGAGTGATTCCATGTGGTTAAGAACCTTAGCAGGGTCCAGACCTTCTCTGTGATTCTCCTGGGCTCAGTGTCAAGGTGATTGCCCCACTGCTGTTCTCTCTAATTCTGTATCCCCTGCTGCTACAATCAGACCCATCTGCATCTGCATGCTGAATAAAAGTTCCTGATTGAGGCACTGGAATCCCCCCCACCTCTCTGCCAAACCTGCCTCAGTACCATTTCTACATCCCAAGCTGCTGCCTTTCATCCGCTCCCTCTGTTCCTAGCACGAGCCCCTTATCCTCCCCTCCTATTTTCTCCATCCGGCCCTTGTACAAGGCATTCTGCTCATCACCCAGGGTCTGCACTGGCATCAGAGGCTGGGGAAGGTGGGAAGAAACAGGAAAGAGGAACTAAATGTGTCAAGAATCCCAAGGCAGGCCAGTCATGTATTGTTCAGATTGGGCTAGACAAAGAGAGGCCACAAGTAGGCCTGGGTTTGAAAATAAGGGTCTGTGAGAGAAAAGAATGATGAGTGGTAGGCTTGGGAGGAGGTAGAGGAGAATTCAAAGTGACAGCCAGGTTTTCATTTGAGCTTCATTGAACCAAAAGATCCTCAGATGAAACTGAGAGGAGTAAATAAATTGGAAGGGGAAAGCTGGTGGGGCAAAACCGAACTTGGTTTTTGACACTCTGTTGAATAGACAGTTGGCCTCTCCGTTAGAGGTATGATAGAGACTTTGGGGGGCCAAAGACCATGTACAGAAGACAAAATGTAAAACGAAAGAGATCATAGAACTTTCCACAGATGGAGGGGAGAGGTGGGAGATGGAAGAAGAGGACAAAGCTGGCCCTTGGGGGAGGGGCTGTGAGAAGGGGTGGGGTCCTGGTAATTTGGGGGCATCTGCCACTGCAGCAGCCCTGAAGCAGAAACCTTGGGCATTGTCCCCTCCAGAGCCCCGCACATTTCACTCAGCGTGACATCAGATCCTCAGCTGTACTGCGGGTGCTCCGCACACTCTGTGAACTTGGGGTCCCACCAACAGTCTGGAGTCAGTGTTCTGACTTTCAGATTGCAGGGTCCCATCAGTGAAAAACAGTTCTTTCATATTCTACATTTATTTAGTACCACTGGTGCTTGGTACAGAAGCATTTTGCACTAACATGAAACGATGGTTTTAACCCTGTGCCGTATTGGGTTTCAGACCGTGGAGAACTGCGTGTGCACCCTGAGGAACCTGTCGTATCGGCTGGAGCTGGAGGTGCCTCAGGCCCGGCTGCTGGGGCTGAACGAATTGGATGACTTACTCGGAAAAGAGTCTCCCAGCAAAGATTCGGAGCCAAGCTGCTGGGGGAAGAAGAAGAAGAAGAAAAAGAGGACACCACAAGAGGATCAAGTTAGTATTTTATTTGACATGAAACTCTTAAAGTTTCATTTCTCTGGAAGTAAGAAATCACATATTTGGCAAGAAAAAATTTTTTCTCATGATTCAGCTTTTCTGCATAACTCTAGCTGAGTCCAGCAGAAAGGAACGTTTTCAAATGTTGAATACTGTATTCACTTTGCCTCCACCAGTGCATGCTCTTTGTCTTTCAGTGGGATGGAGTTGGTCCTATCCCAGGACTGTCGAAGTCCCCCAAAGGCGTTGAGATGCTGTGGCACCCATCAGTGGTAAAACCATATCTGACCCTCCTAGCAGAAAGTTCCAACCCAGCCACCTTGGAAGGCTCTGCCGGATCACTCCAGAACCTCTCTGCTGGAAACTGGAAGGTAGGGTGTCCTCTGCTCATCCACACCTCCATGCAGT